>NC_081561.1:140183532-140337278 GCF_022355385.1 Mustela nigripes | reverse complement strand
AAAGCTTCTCCTGAAACCCAAGTACCTCTGTTTGGAGTCCCACAACTGCCCGGCCTCTCGTTTGCTAGCACATTCTGCTGAAATCCTCCGTACACCTGAGTATGAATATTTTCTGAACAGAGCATGTCTTAGTTGAGTCAATTCAGCTAAGGTTTTTCAAGAAAAACGTTCTTTGTGTCAGAGCAAAATATGGCTCAAAAATCACTCCTTTTAACCCAAAAGCTTCTCCTGAAACCCAAGTACCTCTGTTTGGAGTCCCACAACTGCCCGGCCTCTCGTTTGCTAGCACATTCTGCTGAAATCCTCCGTACACCTGAGTATGAATATTTTCTGAACAGAGCATGTGTTAGTTGAGTCAATTCAGCTAAGGTTTTTCAAGAAAAACGTTCTTTGTGTCAGAGCAAAATATGGCTCAAAAATCACTCCTTTTAACCCAAAAGTCTTGGAGAATTCAAGAGAATTTGAAGGTGATGGTTTCCAACGCTAGCTGACGGTTCAAATCACCTCCGGGGTCATTAAAATGCCAGTGGTTGCACCACCACCTGGGGATTCCGACTGAGCTGGGCTCGGGATTTCAGCGTTGGGATCCTAACGTTCACCCAGGGCTGAGGCCCACTGGGTTGTAATGAGCTCGGCTGCCAGATGTAAGGGCCAGCTCTGAAGAGGTTCAGCTGACACCGATTTGAGGGCTTCTGGAGTTGAATTCGCAGAAAGCAGCCCGGCTTTGTGACTCTGAGCAAGCCAGGCATTATTCTAAAGCCTCAGTTTCATGTTTTGCAAAATGGGAATGTAAGGACCTATTTAGCCAGAGCGAATCCACCTTGGTTAAAAGCCGTTTTGTTGTTTGTGCAGGAAAACTCAAACTGACCCTGCCCGCCCACCCCAAGAAGCTTACTTAGAAGCAAGTCTGGGAAACCAGTAAAATATGGTCGGCCAGTTCCTAATAACAGAGCCCAGAACACAAGGACGAGTCAGGCCAGGTGGAGACATCCAATCAGTAAAGCACACATATTGTCTCCCTAACCACCAAAGAATGTGAACTCCACCTTTTGGGCGCCAAACTTGAGCACCAATTCTGACCAGAGTAATCGGTCAGTTCGAACAACTACTATAGGGTAAATTGTAATTCAATTGGCCACCTGCGTGTGACCTAACATGACTATGCAACTTTCTCTGTGTGTTACAATCTCATTGGCCACCTCTGTGTGGCCAGGCTTTTGCTCTATAAAAGGTAGCCTGTAAGATGGGGAGGGGTCGCTGTCTTCGGAGGCGGCCCTGACTGGTCAGTCTGACTTCTAATGCTTAGCATAGAATAGAGCTTTGGATAACTTTCACTTTGTTTCAGTCTCGTTCCTCTGGCCAATCAGTCTGACTTCTAATACTTATCATAAAATAAAACTTCAAATAACTTTCACTTTGTCTCAGTCTCGTTTCGTTTAATAACAGACCGAACAGGGAATACCTTGTAGGTTGCTGTGGGGGTTAAATGAGATGATCCCTGCAGTAATAGTATCCACACTGTCCACACTCTGTTGACTGCAGCGTGAATTGACTTTTGCCCCAGCGGAGACCCCCTGGCCACAGTATAATTCTGTATTAAATAAACTTGGTTCCACTTTTAGAACTGCCTGAAATGCACCTTGTTTGTTATTGTTAGATCACGTTGTGATTTAAATTCAACTTTAAAGGACTTGAAGCTAGTTTTCACATCTGTCTCATTGGGGACTGGGACACAAGAACATTTTTTATTGATCGTGTGCTCTAATTACATCTAATAAATGAAATAAATAAATAAAAAGGAAGACGGTGGGTTGCTTGTGGACAAATCGCTCCTAGCAATGATGCACGGCTCTTGCATGGCAGAAGGTAAGTGCCTGGATGTCCACTGGGCTCTCAGAACTGGAAAACCTGCAGGGATTGGGGTTCTTTCTGGCCAAGCGCTGCTGGGCCTGATGTGTTGGCTCGGTTTGAGGTGGTCTTGGTTGGGGTGTCTGTTGGAGGCAGACGAAGCAAGTCAAAAGAAAGAGATGTCATAATCTGCCTCAAGGAATTATGGTCAGTCTTGAAATATTTAAGCTCCTTTTTCCATATTCTGACAATTTCTGGAAAATGCTTGTGTATTTCTCCTGGTCCTAACATTACCCAGAGCAGGACCTGCAGCCCACGCTGGAAGTCACTCTGGTAGGGACCCCCGCTCTCTCCTCCGGGGGACTTACAAGCATTTCACAGCCCGCGGCACACAAATCACCAATTACCCCCTTCAGGGCTCAGTTTACCTATGTTCCTTCCCTCCCACCACATTCCCTCTCTTTTCACGTCTACAAATTACTCTTCTTATTTGTTTTTACTTTTTCAGTCCTTAACTTTCCTTCCTTTCATCTATTTCCATAATAAAGCAGTAATGATATGACTGAAGAGACAACGGCAACAGATTAGGTAACTTTGTAAAATAAATTCCTAGAAAGACAAGTGCTCTTGAAACTGACGCAAGACGAAGCAAAAAATCTCAACAGACCTGTGAAAAGTAGTAAGTGAATTCATAATCAAAAAACTATCCACAAAGAAAAGCTCAGGACCAGAGAGCCTCACTGGTGAATTCTACCACATCTTTTAAATGGAATTAATCCCAGTTCTTCATAAATTCTTCCAAAAAACAGAGAGGAAGAAACACTTCTCAACTCAGTCTATGAAGCTAATATTATCCTGATCCCAACGCCAGACAAAACAAGAAAAGGAAACTGCAGACGAAAATCTTTTATGAATATAGATGTAGAAATCCTCAACAGAACACCCAGCAAGCTAAAGCCAGCAACATATAAGAGGGATTATACATCACGGCTAAGTAGGATTTATCCTAGAAATCTGAGAAGTATGAGACAAATAAGGGGAAGTTTTGGTATAAAGCCCAGACTGCAGCAGGGTCTCGAGTCTGGGTCAAGGTGGGTAGGAGGAGTGGGAGGAACCAAGGGTCACAGTGTTTACCCTTTTCTGGGAGGAGCTGGCTCCCTTTCCGGTGTATGGGGACTGAGAAGTTGTTCTCTGCTCTTCTGACCTGTCAAGCTGCAAAGATCAGAGCTTCACAAAGAGTTTCTAGCTAGATGGGACTTTAGAGACAAATTAGTTTCAGGTCGCATTTTGCAGGTGGGGAAAACTGAGGACCACAGAAGCAGAGTGACTTGCTAATAGTCAGGGGGAGTTAACTGGTGAGAGCCAGGACTGGAGCTCTCACTCTCTGCTTCCATCGAGGCTCCTTCCCTCACCTGGGTCATGTCCATTGTTGTTCAAGTTACTCAGCATAGATGCAGGGTTGATCTTATCATCATGGATATCAGGGAGATGATGACAGTAATAATAATAGAGCTAATACTTATATAACACTCACCCTGTGCCAGGCAAGGTTTTAAGTGCTTAACATGCATTAACTCACCTAATCCCCATAGAAACCTTACAAAGGATATCAATGTTCCCATATTATGGATGAAAACACTGAGGCAGAGAGGTTAAGCAACTTGTCAAGGTCATTTACCCAGCAAGCGGCAGAAGCCTGGCTCTTTGCACAATTAATCCCTATCTCCTCTTGGGGAGAAGAAGGAAGGCCTCTTTCAAGCCTGGTGCCTGACTGTGAAGTGCACCCCATGTCGAAGACACATCCCTGCACATTTTTAAATCACTGCTGGAACAGCCCGGCCCTGGGACCTGTGCACTATTTACCAAATCTGGAGCGTACTTTGCCGGATTTTTAGATTTTGTCTCTGATAGGGAGAAGGTGGACCATGGAACTCAGCGATGTGGAATTTCTTTACTGTGGAGTCCACGGGAGTCAGGGGGAGCAGCTGGTCCAGAAAGCATATGCAGAATGTCATGTATCTGAACTTACGGTCTGCACATGTCATTAGGGTTGTGGCAGCTGGAGTGTTAACGATCCCGGAAGGCTCCCCAGGCTGACCTGTGCCTTGATCATTCCTTTACATCCCATGGCACTTTCAGTGCCTTGTCCAGAAGAGCTTGTACGCTTTTCTGGAAAGATCAGTGCACGCTTGGACAAAGAAATGAATGAAGCTCTTCCCCTTTCTGTGTGCTGGTGGCGACGCAGGGCTGTGGGACGTGGCGTCTTCCACCTCCACTTGGGTGAGCGAGGTAGACAGGGCATGAAGTCCAAGTGCTGTCAGCCTTGGCAAGTCGCCTGGGGTCATGGGGCCTCACTCAGTGCCCCCGGTCATCACTCAGGACGCCACGGTTACCAGGTTGGGCCTGAAGAAGCTCTGATGCAGGTCAGAGCTCTGCCCAAGCCCCCGATCTGACTGGCCCTTCAGGCATGTACCCTAACCATTCCTGCCAGGCCAGTGCCCTCGGGAGTATGTCCTTAACTGGGGGCATGGTGCGGGTCTAGATGGCCTGGACCCCAGAGGCACAAGGGCAATTCTGATGACTCTGATTAACCGTACGAAGCAAAATAACCACCATGTCCCCTTTGTCAAACCTGCCCTCTCGGTCTAGCATGGAGGCACACAGTAGGTGCTCAGTAAATGTTTGTGGAATTAACAAAGTGTGCTCTCATCCCGTCTTAACATAAAGTGGCTTAACAGTGTCAACACCCCGAAGGGGGCCTTGTTTACTTCTTAAATCTAAAGAGAGTGCAGAGCAGGGCGAGCTCAGTACCACGGGAGTCAGGGTATGAAACAAACCTAAGTTCATTGAGTCTGGTAAGGACCCCTGCCCTCAGAGGCAGCGTCTAATGAGGGCTCCTCCTGCATCCTTCAGGTATGTGTGTGTGTCCTGTCCCCAGACCTCTGCCTCCTCGAGGACAGAGGGACTGCTCTCCAGAGACCGCACATCTCTACCCCCGAGTCGAGTCCTCAGCACACAGCGGGGACTCAGTTACCGAATGAACTAGAGACACAGTGTGTGAAAGTTCGAGCACACATCCCAGGAGTTATCGGTGGGAACCATGGTCAGGATGGCAAACAGGAACTTTCTCCTTACAGGGCTTTTGTTGTGCACCTGCCGATCTCTGAGAAAGACTTCGGGACATGGATACTGTTGTCCATGGTGCCTGTTCACGGAAAGGAGGCAGTATACGAAATAGACACGGGCATTAGCCATCAGACTGGTTTTGGATCCATGAACTTGTGGCTATGTGCCCTGGGGCAGATGAATCCCCTCTCTTAGCTTAAAAAGAAAAAAAAGCGAGAGACAAGCAGGCCCCTTTGCATTGTTGGTTTGGATTCAGTAAGATTCTGCTCAAGTACTTTGCACGCAGTTGGTGTCACATAAATGCAGTCTCCTTTCCTGTGGGCCTCGCTCCTTGCGCTCTTAGTCCTCATTTCCCTCCTCTAAAAACAAGGCGGTGCCCCTTAAGGGCCTCTTGTGTGGGTGAGTGCGGACAGAACAAGATGTCCTGCGGCCGCTCTCAGAGTGGGGTGGCAGGGACCGTGCTGCGCACACTTGCCTCTAAAGGAGACACTTGATCAGCAAAGCAAAGCACCAGAGCTCGAACTAGACGCCCCTGCCGCCGACAAACAAGCCCCCGCAAGCTTGTCCTGGGGGTCCAAGCCCATTCTCATGGGTCTCGGGGAGGAAGCGGTTTCCCTGAGCGCTTATTGAGACAGCTTTGAGACTGTTGCTTCTAAAGCAGTTCTCTCTAAGCGGAAACAAAGTGTCCAAGAGGCTCTGGTTTTCCCAGTCTCCCCCAGAAGACAGGTCTTTGATCTGCTTGTTACAGAAACTCTGTTTTGGGTGATTCCCAACTATAAAGAATAAATAGCTCCAAGTGGGGTCACATCGGGTTCCCTCCTGAAACACTGAGTTTCTTTAGGGAAATCCATTCCAACAGAGGAAAGCCATGGTCTTCCAGACACCTAAGGGTTTTTAAGAGACTGACGGTCAGAGCCAGAGCTGACGGTGCTTTTAGGCGCCTATGGAGGGACTCCCGCCCTGGCCCCAAGTCTCCACCTGCAGACTGGAAACAAAGCCTGTCCGTATGCCCCACCTCGCAGGACACCTGGGAGCCTTCTTTGGCGAGACTTACTCAGTTTGGGCTCCGAATGAAGAAAACCTTGTCTGATTATGAGCATTAAGCTGTGCATGGCTGATCTAGGGTTTGGGCTGAGAGACAGGTGAACTGGCCACCCAATGCATAGAGTGAGGCGAAGGCACGGAAAGGGACCACCCGGCCGGCCCTGCTGCCAGCACTGCTATCTCATTCCCTAGACAACGCCCTGGTTCTGTGTAAGGGGGTTTCCCATCACAAGGTGCCACGTCCTGCTCCTGGAGGACTTTTTGCACGTGTACGTCCCCTTACACGACCCGACCTGGAACACACCAACCACTCAACGGCCCTCATCCTTTGCTGGGCACAGCCTTCACTTCACGCTTCCTTCCCCCCAGTGAGACTTTCAGTGGGCGTCCGGGAAAGTTTTCTAGCAGTGCTTGATTTGTTACTGGGTTAGTGACACAGAAGCAGAAGAGAAGCCTTTGCGGGAGCACTGGGCCTGCCGCAGGCACCCCTACCATGTCGCTCTGTGACTGCGTGGCCCCGTACGCGGCCATCCCGTTGGACGGTGCGGCTGGCTGCGGCGTGTCGGACTGGATGTAGCCTCTTCTGTCGATGAGGCTGCCAGAGAAAAACCAAACCAAACATCGGAAGAGGGAACAAAAAGCCAAAGGCGTCATCAACCCTATTTTCATTCCCATTTGGGACTCCCTGTTTCTGTCTGGCCCCAGTGCAGGCCCCTGGGGGTACACCCCCACTTAACCTTCACATCCAGTCAGGGACTGATTCTGTCACCTCGGCCTTTAAAAAATGCCCGTAGCATCTGTTCCCTCCCTGTCACCTGCTGCGGGCTCCCATGGTCTCCCACCCCGTCCCCCTAAGGTTCGTCTAGCGCCCAGTCCTCATAAGGTCTCTCCGCCTGCTTGCCCTGCTCTGGGGTCACTCCACCACCCGCCAACACTCCTACTACTTGTCCCCACTTCCCACCCCGGCCTCAGTCTGTGCCTTCTTAGGACAGGCACCATGTCCCCAGGTCCTTCCTCGAGTGTGTGACACCGCAGCCCCAGCCCCGCCTGCTCGCACCGGTGTCTGCGGTCCCTGCACTGCTCCGGCTCTGGGTTTTCTTCCCCAGTCACTCTCCCTTCCACTCCACTGTCCAAAGCCCCCAAATCTTGCTCTTGCCCCTTCTCTGGATTCTCTGGGCCCTGCACGGGACCCCTGTAGTGGCACACACCCCTTTCCGCCTGGTGTCGCCAGGGTTTATCCGCAGCCCCCCCCCCCCATCTAGCGGCCTGCCAGCTCCAGACCACGGCCTTCATCTTCCCCCAAAAGCACCTACCCCGACCCCACGCCCACCCCCATCCCGGACCAGGCCCCTCCGCGGTCCCCCAGCGCGCCCTGTTGGTCACGTCCTGTTGGGGGGGTCCCCCGCTGGCCGATTTGCATCTGTCGTGGCCTGTAAGCATCACGAGGGCAAGAACCAGGTGTTAATCATGGAGCCCCACCACGGACGCCCAGTAGGAGCTGTGCAGAAGCTTGGTGGCTGAATGAGTAGAAGTGTGTCCCTGTCTCTCGCTGGCAAGTGCCCAGAGAACAGTAAAACCATCTCTTCTGTGGCCCCGGGAGCTGTGGCCCAGACGGAAGAAACGGGAAGCTTTATGCAGCCATCAAAAGAGCCGCCTTTTTTGCTTCCCAAGAGAAGGCTCAGTGTTCCTTGAGTCTAAGGGCAGGACTGCAAAGGGCAAGCGGGGAGGTTGGGCTGAGGAGTGGCCGCTCCTTGTGCGGCCCCTGCCGCGTGGGGCTCGGCCGCTGGCCCCGCAGCCTCCGCAAGATGCTGCAGATGCGTCCCGGTGCCTGCGCGCCCCCTCCTCCTCCCGAGGGTGGCTGGCCGGTCCCCTGAGGCCGCCCCCCTCCTTGTCAGGTTGCCTCTCAGGAGACATGAGTTTTTCTAACGAGCACCAGCGGGTCTCCAGACTGCACAGTCACAAGGCCTGGAAAAATACTTGTGACAATGGGATTCTCTCTGCTTCCAGTTTCGGTTGGATTCCCAGAGGTTTGGAAAAACCAAGAGGCGAGCGACAAGGACCTCCATCTTCCAAAGGTGGGGGGCGGGTGCTGGAGCCCCATGCCGCTCACACCGAGTGTGTGACCCCCTGCAAGGGCACAGAAGATCAAGTGGGAAGAGCACAGAAGGGTGGACAGCGGTCATCTGCAGCCCACGGTGGGCAGGAGCCTTGCAGGTCCCCCGGGGCGGACCCGTGTGCAGTGGGGCTGAACTGCGACTTTCCAAAAGCTGTGCTGAAATCCTAACCCGGCTACAGGTGAAGGGGAGGAGAGTCTGCCTTTCAGTGAACTCTGGGGTCCCTACTCACGGAAGTGACACCGTGCTCCAGGACACGGAAGTGCCCCGAGCCCTTTGTTTTATTTTTAGGTCACCGAGAAATTAAGGGGCTTGCAGGGGGTTTCATTCAGGAGCAGAAAAAAAAAAAAAAAAAAAAAAAGAACGAGGTCCTCAAAAGAGTCTGAAAGGACAGAAGGGACAACAAAATGAACTTCGTCTCGGCCTGCATCCTCTGTGCTCAGCATCCTCTGTGTTCAGCATCCTCTGTGTTCAGCATCCTCTGTGTTCAGCATCCTCTGTGTTCAGCATCCCCTGTGCTCAGCATCCTCTGTGTTCAGCATCCCCTGTGCTCAGCCTGTTTCGTGGACCAAGCACACACTCAACACCGTAACACTCTGCCTCAAGTCTCCTTTCAGCCCTCACGGTGGCCGGGAACCCCTCTAATCTGGACGCCTCCTTGCCCTCCCCTCTTGCTGTGCCTTCTGTGGTGCCCGCACTCCTCCACGGGAGCTCTCTCAGGGCTTCCTCGAACAGGCCCTGCTCTCCTCTCACCCCAGGGCTATGGCACGTGCTGCTCCTGTGCGTCCTCCCCCAGATTCCTTCCCCCAATTCCTACGCATCCTTACAACAGACGACAACTTTGGCCCCCTCCTCTGGGAAGCCCTCCTGGGTGTCCCATGGAACCTGCACCCCGCCCTCTGTCACAGCCACTCTTGGACTGTGTAGACTGTGTTCTGTTCAACCTGTCAGTGACAGGATGACCCTTAGCACTGGCCCACAGGGCCTGACTGATCACACCTTGGGACCTTCTGCCGTTCCAATTTTCCATTCCCTCTGCTACACTTGTAGGAGAAACCCCTTTCCCAAACCTGGCCATTTCCACCCCGCAGCCATGCACAGTCCTGGGGACGGGACCCGTGCAGGGAACCAAACGTGGGTCTTTGTCCTCATGGTTCCTAGTTCTCAGATGGAAACATGAAGACATCTCCCAAGTATGTCGTTACACCGTTTCGGAAGACCTCGGGAAATTCAGGTGCGTGAGGTTAGGCCCGCTGTGGTTCGTAGTCCCCACTGCAGAGGCTTGGCTGGGATGCCCGTGGAGGGTACTGGCCCTCTTAGGGCATTGGGGTGGGTGAGGTAGGGCAGAGAGAGAAGGGGCAGAGAAGGCGACAGGAGGGAGAAGCAAAGACAAGCGCCCTCCCCCTGCCATTTCTGTCCAGGGCCAGTTCCGGGAGCCGGTGGGCACAGTGGGAGAGGCCAGGGGCCCATTTTCCCTGCACAAATCCAGGAGCAGGTCACGTGGTTCCGAGGGGAGGGCCGTCCTCAAGAAGCGCCCCATCCAGAGGGACTTGGGCTCGGGAAAGAATACAGCCCCAGCTCAGCCACAGTAGGAAATTTTATCCAGTTGTGGAAGCAGTAGATTTGGTGATGAGATTTGATAAATAAATGATACAAAGTGGGGGAGGCCACGGGAAGGCTTGAGACAAGGACCAAACCAGGCCCTGACGTGCGCCTCCTTTACAGGCTGAATAGCCGCACAAAAGGCTTAGGTCGATGAGGTCGAGCAGCACTGAGAAAGGGTCTGTGCTGTGCGTTGCGCGCGCTCGCCCACGTGACTTCCCACACGTTGGCTAGTCAGCTAGAGACGACTGGGCCGGGGTCAGAAATTCTTGGCCGGACCTTGCTGCCCTTGCGCGGGCTCTAGACCACACCACTGTAAGACTGAGCTGTGCTTACACAAACTATGTCTTGAGTGGCCTTGAAGTCAATACCTCTGGCGCTAAAAGGTCTGCTATTGGGGCTTGGGAAATAGATCATGGGAAAGCTTGAAGGATTTTCTGTGCATGTTGCAAACTCTTTAGTAATCAGCTAAGAATAGATACTTTCTTATGATTGTTTCTGTTAGCTCTATAATGCCTCGCAGCCTTGAGCACAATCCGCTCTATGGGACATCCTCCTCCGTGCTCCTCCTGCTGCCCCCGTCTCTTTGTCTCTTCATTTCTTTTCACCGTCCTCTTACCCTCACGTTCCTGGTCGATTTGTCGCACCGGCCGTGACAACAAAGCAGCGCCAAAGGCAAATCGAAGAACGGGGAACAAGAAAACAGATTTGTTCCAAATGGGAGACTTCGAAATTCCTTTCCTGGGTTCAGATGCGTTTCAGATTTGGGGAAGGAGGCCTGTTCCGCTGTCCTTTGTCTATTACGCTCCTCCGAGGCCCCTCACTTGGACCTCACGGCCTGGCCCCATGATCCACAAATACAAGCCAGTAGGAAGCAAAGCCAATTGTAAAGAAACAAGCATATCCTGAGGGGTTTTCTGGCCCAAAGAGCCCGAACAGGGCTCCTGGGTGGGTCTGGAGGTCTCCTGGGGAAAGCCTCGCACCTTCCCAGGCACGTCTGACGCCCCAGCCCAAGGCGACCTTCCATCCAGAGCCTTGGCTGTCCCTGCCTGCAGCCCTTCCTCGGAAGAGACCCCCGAGGGACAAGCCAGGGGGCTCTTGAGGGGCCGCAGTTTGGGGGGAGAGTGGCACAGTAGGCTCCCAACTTTCTAGGCCCAAACTAGAAAACGATCAACTGCTAATTACCCAGTAGTGCCAGTTATATAACCCGTTAGTACGAGGCCTCAGGTTTATTTCTGGGGGGAGGGCAACACTCTTACTGCCCTAATGATATTTCAGTGAGCCTGATGATAAAATCGAGTGTGCCTTCCACGAGCACACATTGACCATGACTGGCCACGGAGGTCCAAGCACAGAGTGGGGCCACCTCAGAGACCACCCGCGGCTCTCGTGCAGTGCATTTATGCATTAAGAGGCCAAAAGGGAGGAAGTAGCATGTTTTGGAAACTCATTCTAGAGACTCGGAATATGTGCTTAATAAATACATTGGATGATTATCCAATGACTCTGTTGGAAATGCTCTACCTGACAGTCGACTCACAAATAATGAGGAGCCGACTGCATTTTGTACTTGGGTAGCTTCCCCAGGGGGTGCGGGGGGCAGCACGTACATCCCTCACTCGCACTCCTTCTGATGCCAGAGCCTGGGTTTGGGTCCTGACCAGGGGGCATTTACTAGCTCGGCAAATGTGGGCACATGTTGGAACCTCCCTGGGCCAATTTCCTCATCCACAAAATGGGATAGAATTGTCCCTACCTCTTAGGTACAGAGCAATGTTTTTTGTTTTGTTTTGTTTTTTTAATTTTGTTTTGTTTTGTTTTTTAAAGATTTTTATTTATTTGACAGACAGATCACAAGTAGGCAGAGAGGCAGGCAGAGAGAGAGGAGGAAGCAGGCTCCCTGCTGAGCAGACAGCCTGATGTGAGGCTCGACCCCAGGACCCTGGGATCATGACCTGAGCCGAAGGCAGAGGCTTTAACCACTGAGCCACCCAGGCGCCCCAGAGCGAGGTTTTAAAAGCTGATACATATAGGGACGCCTGAGCGGCTCAGTTGGTTGGGCAGTAGATTCTTGATTTTGGCTCAGGTCGTGATCTCTGGATTGTGAGATCGAGCCCTGCATAGGGCTCCACACTCAGTGCCGCCTCTGCTTGAAACTCTCCCCCCACTCGGGTGCACGGGCTCTCTCTCTAAATGAATGAAATCTTTAAAAGCCAACACACATAAAGCACTTAGAGCGGATCAAACACTGCTCGTGAACGTCAGCGGCTGCCATCACAGTGCTGGCGCGTTACCACCGCCATGGAAACTCAGCTCTCAGCACCCACTTCTACAGCTTTCCTAACTGCTTCCTCCATTGCGTCCTGGACCCCCTACTCGTCTAACCACCACTCTCTCTTCAGCACGGATGCTCAAGATGACGCCACAGTTAATGGGAGTCACATGCCCCAGTTTCCCCATCTTGATCCTTCGGAGATTTTCCTCATCCTTGACAAGCATTCAGTGAAAGAACCAAAAAGATGACAGGAACAGCACCATAAGCAGAGCCAGATCTCTACTGCCCCAACGCCACGTCTCCGTGGCACAAAGCCGACCCCTGGCCTGGCGATCACCCAGAGGGTGCTATCAAATCTAACAGCGGGTTTTGTGGCTGGGTCTCTACCTCACAAGGCCTGTGCTGCCACACACACGTTGTTGGCTTTTCCGAGGTCTGCAAAAGCGCCTGACGCTTTCCGAATCTCACCTCGGAGAGATGGGCCCGCACAGGGCAACACAGCAATTGGTGAAGATGTTCCCGTAGCTGTAGGGATTGTAATTTTCTTTGCCTCTTTTATTTGACCAAGATCCTTTAATCTGAAAGAAAAAGGGAGACAATAACACCAACGCCACAGCTGAGGGAAACTGGATTGGAGGAAGGCCATAAAGAATGCGAAGTCATCTTTACTCATTTCTTTGCCAGGAGAAGCCGAGACACTTTCTCCAGAAAAACAGGCAAATGTTTTTTTTCTCTCTAATGTGAACCAAACCTGGGTCACATTAGAGAGAAAGTAACATTCTTTGGGGACAATAATCTCTTGTTTCTATTACATGGCTCCAGAAGGTCAGCTCACATAAGCCTGTGGAGGGTTTTTCAGACCCACAGTTGGCGAGCTCAGCAATAGTTAAATGAATGAATGGTGGCTGATGGTTAACACGGCTCCCCTGCCAACTTACAGCCTAACGGAATCTGGCCTCACAGTGTTGCCCAAATAATCTCACAGATGCGAATATCCACAGCTACCAAATACAAGTAACTGTTAATATTCTCTTAACTCACGTATCTCTCCAGGCTTTAAGGTGATCTGACCGAATCTGAGGTAGTTAATCGTGGTACTAACAGAAACTGTCAGAAGCTAAATATTCAGAGCAGAGAGGACCAGGCTGTGAGGAACCTCACCATCAGGATTTCTCTTTGTATACCTCCTCTCTGGCCTCATTAAGGACACACAGGCAATCCCGGACAGAAAGTGAAACTCTGGGTCAGGGTGGTCTCCTCCAGAAACGGAACTCTCATGTGGTAAACCTGAGAGGTGGATTCATTCGTTCACCCTGTCAGCCGGCCACGGTGTCCTTTCAGGGGACGTGTAACAGGTTGCTCACAAAACTACTGAAAAGGAAGAGAATCTCCTCCCTCAGCGTCTGGAATTGGGTGTCCCTTAGCCAACCTCAGAATCTGACTGACATGGTCAGAAAGTAGGACAATTCGGAGATCCCCAGCTGGGAATCGTGGAGGCTGATGTATGAAGATGCTTCCACAACATTCTTGGCTCCCAGAGGCTCACACCTGGACTGGGATATGCAGAAGGCCTTGGCCCCCAAGCTCGTCTCCTTTCCCCCTCTGCCTCTGGACACAGACGCCTACACCCAGCACCGCAGCCCGCCAGGAACTTACATCTTCATTCGTCGTCTGGTTGGAGCTGATCAGGTACGTGTGGAAACCCGAGAGGCCGACAATAGACCAGACGGAGAAGAAGCACACCACGGCCTCCAGCACAGTGGCCTGGAGTCAAGGAGCAGAACGGGGAAGGCAGGGGGACTCTCAGGGTGCCCGAGGAGCCAGGATGACATGAGGTTTGGATGGGAAACACCCACAGACACTCCCTAAGGCCTTTGAGCTTGTCTTGCTTCGCGTCAGGGCCATGCCTAGTCAGAGCGGCGTCCTTCAGGCTGGCAATGTGTCCCCTTCTCTTCTAACCTCACCTCGTTCATGCTCAGTGAACCATCAGTGGGCTCCCTGAGCTGTCACATCGACAGTTACTTCTCTCCCCCAGTCTGGTGTCAAGGGTAGGAGTGAATTGTCACAAAACAACAGTTGACAGTTGGGCACAGGTCTGGACACTGGTACCTGGGAGCCTGGGCAGGCCTTCTCGTCATGTTTTCTCTCTCCCTGACGGTCCCTTCACCCAACGGTGGCTGCCCGCCCCCCACTATGAGTGGGCTTCTGAGCCAGGGGGCCGTTTCTCAGAGTGGCATCGGGGGAGGGGTATTTCTAAGTCAGGGGACTTCTTTCCAGCCCCTTAACCCATGCTGACACATGGGGCCATTTTCAGCTAGTCGACGGGTGACTAGGAAATGCGGATGCTCTCCAGACATTGAGGGAGGGGGAGTCCAGAATTCCACAAGATGTGCCATAGCCAGAGGAAAGTGTGGTGTCCCTCAACAGATGACACAAAACAACCTAGAGTGTCTTCCTTCCCACGAATGTTCATGAAATTCTATTTACAAGATATAAACATTTCACAGGGAAAACCAAAAATATCCATCCTAGGTCTGGGAGTTGAAATACACACCATGCATCCCCCATCGATAAGTCACATCAGGCTTGGAGAGAGCAAATCCCGTGCTTTCTTTATGCTCCCAAGGACAGAAGCCATAGAATGCTGTAGTAGACCATCATTGATTTTTTTTTTTTCCAGGATTGGAAATAATTCATCTTTAGGCCAGAGAAATGAACACAGTATTCAGTGTGGTGTCAGAATCTGCCATGTCATTATTAACAAATACCATCGTCCACGCACATGGGGTGGCATGCGAAACGGGAGAAGCCACCAGGCTCCTGCCTGACTGCCTTTCGGCACCAGGATGAAACAAGGGCTGTGCTCTGTGTGACGGAGAGATATGCTTTACTCTTCGAAGGTTTGAATTTCTAGAAACCGCAAGCACTCAGAAAAACACTACTCTGCTGTTAGATGGACACGTGAAGAGGAGAACGTTCTTCTGCCAGCTAGCTAAGAGGGAACAGCCCCAGGTACCCAGTCTTCCAGATGCCAACATCTGGGGGTTCCCAGCGGGCCTTGTCCGTTCCTCACAGAGACAGGCAGGAGGCAGACAGAAGTGAGGAGTAGCTACATATTTTGAGAAGGGAAACTAAGGCACCGCTTTGGAAAAGCAGGTAGGTATGGACACATGGGGAGGACCGGTGGGGGTAAGAGAGAGATGCAGAAAAGCAGACCCCATGCCAGGGGGACCACCAGCCTGGGCACCCCCTTTCATTTCTCCCAGGGTTGTCCAGATGGGGCAAATGGTGATGAGGGGAGGCTTCGGGTGCACCTGGGGACACACGGATGGTAGCCCTTGTAGCAAAGATGGTCTCATTCTCAGCTGCCTTCTCACAGGTGGGGGCTCACAGATGCCCCTCCTCCATCCCCGGCCCCTCCAAGGGACAGACGGGGCAAGCAAACCCCGTAGGGTGTAAAGGCAGAGGTGAAGCGGAGCCCAGGGAAAATGATGGAGGTGAGCAGTGGGAAGGCTGATTCAAGGAAAAGGGGGTTGCATTAAGGCAGGTGACCCTGGCAATGAATTTGCGCAACTGGAAGGAAAAGACAAGAGCTAGAAAGGTCAGAGAGGAGAGGACCCATGACACGGAAACAAGCAATGGTCAGGGTAGAGAAGAGAATACAGAATGAAGGCAAAGGACTTATTTGCTGAATAATACATGAAGAGCCAAACTTCTGTCTCAGGAACACTTCGGTGTTGCCAAAAGTTTACAGTCGGTTAGAACGATGGTGGCGTCGTAACAGACACAAATGCTAATGCATGAACCATCTAAAAACAGGCATGCCCATGCAGGAGGATCACAGCATTTCAAGTGGCTTCTGCCCAGCTTCTGGCTGCTGCCCCATTTGCAGCGCCACCTAACATGACCACTCGTCGGAGGAGGCATTGTTACCAGCGGACATGTAACATTCAAGGCTTACAGCTCCAAAAATAAGCTTGCAGTTTTCTGTATTAGTATCTCATGAGCTTTAGAGATGTTTTATAAATAGCATACGGCATGGTTAGCTCAGAGCTGGGTCCGAATGACATGAAGACAAGGCAGGACGCCAGACGCAGCCCCCTGCGCTAGCCCCTCCCGGCGGACACCCCCCACCACTGCGCATGGTAAGGAGCCGTCATCGCCATTCCTAACAACTTGTGGCTGGTGTTTCTGGCTACGCGGCAGGTGGCACTCCAGAGGCTTCACATGGATGAGTTCACTTGATGCTCAGTCAGAGACCCAGTGAGAAATGGGATTCCCAATTACCCAATAGGGAAACTGAGGCAGGGAGAAGTTCAGTACTTTGCTTGAGAAATAGTAGAGCTGGGAATGGACTCCTGGATGTGTGGCTGGGCCACTAGGACAGAAAAGCCGTGGGCTGGTTCCTTTCCTATTCCTGCGAAGGCCCTGATGGCTCTACGCTGACCGCATCCCCCTGGGGGAGATGGGGACACTCCTTGTCACGGATTTGTGACCCTGTGGCAGCCTAAGTAGACCACTCCCCTTCAACTTCACTTTCAGGCAGGGGGACAAATAACTGAACACATCTTCTCACCGACTTGATAGCCAGATGATGAAAATACCTATGCCATGATAAGATCAGTATAAATTTCTCTTGGGTGTCTGGGTGGCTCAGTCGGTTAAGCATCTGCCTTTGGCAACAGGTCATGATCCCAGGGTTCTGGGATCGAGCTCCGCATCAGGCTCCCTGCTCCGTGGGGAGCCTGCTTCTCCCCTTTCCTCTGCTTCTCACGAATAAATAAATAAAATCTTGAAAAAAATTTCTCTTAAATGTATCAAACCTATTTACTGAGAGTTTTAAAAGGGGAAATGAGGGAAAAAAAACATGCCAATTCCACTGAGAGCTAATTTAATAAGAGTTGGATGTTTACTGCCTCAGAGATGGCTCCAAATTACAGCAGTTACCACAGCCAGCCTCTGTCTCCCTCTGGCCTCCAGTAAGACAGGGAGCCCCTTGTGTGGCCAGGGTGGAGGTGGGGGGGGGGGTGTTGGCATTCTATTCTCTGTAGCTTCTAGCCCAGGATAGTGCACATCGAGGTAATCACTAGATGACTGTGGGAATGCAAAAGCCTGGAAAATGCTGATGGGCAGACACCGTCCCACTGGGTTCCCGCGCCATCCCAGGAGCGCCGGCTCGGGGCCTTTCTGTGTGTGCAGCCAGCCCTGCACTGAGGCCAGCAGAGGTGGGGAGGGATTCCCTCCCTGCTCAACGGGAGTAGGGGTCTGTATGCCCATGACAGGTAAGCAATGCAGACATGTGGGCAGGGTGCTGGATAGCCTAGCGAGGGCATCTCAGTATCTGGAAAATCACAGAAGGCGAGAGATCATGGAGCCAAAGATTTTTAACCTTCCTGGGTCCCCACTCTTTTCTCATAAAAATATGCACACATGTTTTTTTTCCCCCTTATAATTTCAGGAGTTTTGGAAACTTCTCTGATACCTCTCCACAGATACACACAGACCTCAAGTTAAGAGGTCCCGATTTATTATAATCCCTTAATTTTATAGCTAGGAAGCTGAGGCCCAGAGGGGTCAAGCCACTTTTAGAAGCTCACACAGCAGTTCACGGTAGAACAGAACTAGAACTTGGTCTCCAGACTTCTAGGACAGAAAGAACCCTTCCCAAGACCCCACGCGATGGCAATGTCCCAGGACAGGCTGCCACTTACAGCAGCAAGGCCACCTGTGATCTGGAACCTGACCCATCTGTCCCACAGTCTTGTCTTCCTTAGCATGTCGCCAGCCACCTTTCCAGTTTCCGTCAATCAGACTGGCAATAGTGTTTTTTGCCCAGCACCAAATTGGGGTAATAGTTTATTTTTTAAAAGTATGTGTTTCATGTCCGTTTCCTCATTGACCCAAATCCTCTGGGTTCGAGAGTGGCCGGGGAATGCCGAGTCTGGGCTCTGGCTCGGGCGCTTTCCTTCCTGAGCACTGGGTGACCCAGGCTCTGGGTGGCCTACGGGGCTGAGGGGCACTTCTCTCTGCAGCCACAGCCCTCACGAATTTTAATCTGCTTCAGGTCTCTGTTGCGAGTTCTGATGTTTAAAATGTAAGAAACAAATGTTCTTGGTCATCTTTTCTTTTCCCCCTTAAAAATTACAGTAAACTCGGCAGCGCGCCCCCCCAGGAAGGGTTTCTGTGGAAGGGCGGCCTTCAGCGAAGCTGCCCTCTCTTCTCTCGACTCAGTGTCTACGTCAGCATTGGATGCTTGTGGATATTTGGGGTCAGGAATCTGTCAGCATGTTTTCCACATCTACTGGATGACCCTATAGTCCTTAGACAGAGATGGGAAACGCAGCTCGTGCCACTGTCACCAGAGCGCCACCCCGCGTCGGGGGTGCAGGCCCTTCACGTCCCGGTGATTCACGTGGCAGATACTGCCCCTGCAATGGCTCATTGGTATGTGCACGGACATACCAGAATACCATCTGGAAAGACCCACAAACACTGACAAGGTCAAGAGCAGTGCTCCTTTTTTTAATGCTTCTCTTTCTGACCATTTGAAATCTCTTACAATGAGAGTATGTTCTTGTAGTACTTGGGTGATTTAAGAAACCCAACACCATCCTCCCCGACTCTGTGCCCTCATGAGATGTAATCTGATGCTGCTTCTTCACGGGACTTCCCCAGTCAGACTGGTCAAGGCACCGGGAAAGCATCTCCACTCCCTGCGTGGAGAGAGGGACTGGCGGTGAGAAGATCCGGCCCCTAGTTCTGGCGACACTGTTGAGCAGAAATTGGGGGCACATGACCCTTCAGTGCTGACTCAGCTGTAAGGGACCTCAGGGCGCCTGTCCTACTGATTTTCTGGGGTCCCTTTGAGGATCCACAGATACTGGGACAGAAGGGTCCGTCCTAAAAGCTGAGTTTAGCAAAGGCTTGTGCTGCCTTCATTAATTTTGCAACAGGCAGTACGGTGTCCCTCCTTCCTGGGGGCGCTGAGCCAACTCTAAGCCTTCTACCACATTCCATTCAAACAGAACCATGTCCATTAGGCCACTGGTGCCTTTCAGACATTGCGCCTCGAAATGAATGCAAACTGGGGATAAAAAGGCTTTCTGTCAGAAGCCTCCACCCACGCAGAATCAATTACCATTTGATTTAGCAACCACTGGAAACTCTTCGTTTGGGAGCACCGAATAATAAGTCATGATTAAAAATGACTGTAATCCTTTTAATTGGATGTTAATGCCATTTCATTGCAACGACCCGCTGATCACAGAGCTTCCCTTCTCTGGCTCCTCCTCAAATGACACCGCCCGCCCTGGGGTCCTGTCCCTGTGGGGTTCCACCTCGTGGAACCTCGAAGCTGGGGAGCCAAGGGCGTGGCCATATGGCTCCCCAGGCACCGTGTGACGGGCCCCATTTCCTGTGAGGTTGGAGCATGATCACCGCAGGCTCTTGACTTCTTCCTCCTTCTGTATTTCATGCAAGGAACTACAGAGGATCCTGAAGGTATTTCTAGTCTCACACAGCGGTTCCTGGGGCAGGGGGGAGGTGTCATCGTTTAGGTTCTGCTCCTCAGTAGACTGCAAATAGGACTTATTTCCCCCGAAACCAGTGCTGGCAGTCTCCCTTTTCTGCTGTGCCCTCTCTCCTGGACACCCAGGGCTGAACCCTCAGAGTTGGCTCTGACCCCCCACCCCGTCCCCTCCCAGCAATACTGATCTGACTGCCGAGCTGCTGGCTAAGCTGTCCCCTAGTCACTCATTCAATTTTGGGGGCCTTTCCCCTATAAGCATGTCCTCCCTCCTTCCCTGTAATTCCCTGCTGCAAGGTGAGTGTTATTAAGGCAACAACAAAACCCAGCTCTGGGGATGTCATCGCCTGGCAAAAATCTAAGCTGATTCCCTAGCCTCCAGGGGAGGAAGGTGGTCCCACTCCAAGCTATTCAGGGCCCTCCCTTCCTGGGAGCAGTCACTCCTGACCCCTACCCTCAACTGGGGTAGCCGTCCCGGCCTCCCTGCCCCTGCCGACCACGTGTATGAGCCCAAGGGCATCTGTGGGCTTCCACCATGAGGGCAGAAGGCCGGCTGACTGGGAGCCAGCACCCCGCAAACCTTGTTGAGGGAACGAATGAACACAAACCCAGCTCCGGCCCTACATGTTCCCTGTTCTTCCCTGACACGTGCTGAGATGCCAACCCCCGCCCCCTCCCCAACCACCAGGCTTTGCTCAGGCTCTCAGTTCTGCTGGGGACCTCTCCCCTCCATGTCCCCTGTTAGCAAGCCCCCCCCAAATCTTTCCAAGCCCTGTGCAAACACCACCTGCCAAAGCCTTTCCTGATTCCCCTGCGCGATGCCCTTCTGGAACCAGCCCCCACCCTTCGGCCCCAGCGCAAGCTCTCTATGATTTCTGATGCCACTTAAGATTTATTCTGCTTTTGAGAAATCAGAGTCCTCCACCAGATCTTGGCATCAACAGATGCTCGCTGAAGAGAAGCATGAACCACCCCGCCCACCCTCGCTGTCTGCCCCCTTGGATAGAATGCGCTTCGGCATTGGTGGTTCCCTCATTCGCGCCAGTATCTCTGATAAGGTGTCTCAGCTCGCTGTTAATTCGCCATCTGTGCTTCTCATTTCTCTCGTTTCATCAACGACACGGCTCCCAGTTGGATAGTCTGCGGTAAATCCACTGAGAGAGAAACCTTTGCCGGTGCCCTGATTCCTTGCCACGATGTTTTGATATCATGGTCCGGAGATCAGATTGGAGGCCACGGAAAACATAAATTTGAGTTATTTTCTTGCCCGAGAACTCTCGGCTGGGTCACAGGCAGAGGCAACAGGGGACTTCAGTTCTGCGCTCAGGCAACGCCCCAGAAAACCTCTTGTTCTAAGAACTTGGCGCGGGACAGACTCTGGCCCTGTCGGGACTGCGGAGCTGGAGAGGATGAGCTGAGGGCAGCAAGGCCGGCAGCCAGGCAGCCGTTTCCATGAGGGTGAAATTCCCAGATCCGTCTCATCCGTCAGAAACCAGCCACCTCCAAAGAGGCCCGGACTCCCAGGGCCTCAGCGATGGAAGGGAGCCTGGGAGCATTAACATGATCTGATGTTAGAAGCTTCTACCATCCCAGCAGCACGATCCATCATCTTTGGGACCGCCCCTGTCCCTGTGACCTGGGGTTGCTGCCCCAGCGGTGAGCACACCTTCCCCTGCGAGCTGAGAACAGCCCCTCACTGGTACCACCTGGCCATTCCCGTGCCCCTCCCAAAGCCACACATGTGTCCACAGGAAAGGCAGGAGCCGGATATACTGAACAGATAACTGAATGGGAACTGGCCTGACTTACCACACACATGTAATCACTCCTAACCAGAACTTCGGATTTTCTCAAAAACACATCACAGCCCCACAGACCTAAGGCATGCTTTTCCTTCTGGAATAACAATTCATGATAAATCATCAGACCTCAACCCTTTTAATAGATTCACTCGATAGAAGGAGGGATTCTTCTCCAAACTGAGAAGACGCGTCAGCACCCAGAGCCTGGCGGGAGTCAAACCGACGGGGGAGGGGGCGTTCGGTGTTCAATTCATTTATGTTCTTTGTAACTAAAAAAACCCAGCACCTCACTTCTTAGCATGGGCAAGTCTGATGTTCCTGAAGTTCCCCACTGTTTCCGAAAGAGTAAAGAAAGATGCTGCTCACACGGCTCCTGTCATCTCCCTGCCCGTCTTGTCCCCGCTGGGCCGCTGTGCTGTCACATTCCCCTGGGGGCCTGCTCTTGGTCCCTGATGTCCTCTGGCAGGGCATCAGACAGATGGAAGGGCACAGACCTTGAGATGGGCAGATCGTCCTGAATTCTCAGGTTGCGGCCGCGCTTCAGAAGCGGAGAGCCTTTCTGGATGAGGTGGGAGAGGTGGGCGGAGGACCGGCGGGAGAGTTTCAAAGTGTGGGAGGGACCCGGCCCGCTGCTGCTCTCTCTGAAGAGTAAGGAAGTCCTGAATCTGAAAACGGAGAAAGGGGCCTTCATCCTACATCCCATGGACATGGTCAAGCACCCGAATGAGCCCAAGAAAGGGTTCTCCCCTGGAGCTTCCAGATGAGAGTCGAGGCTGGTGATGCCTTGATTTCAGCGCTGTGGGACCCAGAGCAAAAATGAGCCAAGCCTGCGGCCTTCTGACCTACAGAACAGCACAGCAATGACTTTATGTTGCTTGAAGCCTCCAAAATACAGCAGGCGCATGTTGGGGTCCCACAATCACAAGCAGGTCGTGGCCGCCACAGGCTCTTGACTGGGCTAGGTGGCTGCCCAGCTCCTGACGTAGTGGACATGTCCAGGTGACACACAAGAAGGGATATACCTCAGCCCCTAGATCCCGCAACACCATCTGGAAAGGCAGTGACTGAGATGCCTGCGTGTTTTCAAAATCTGGGCCATAGCTAAGACTCTTTACTTCTACCTGAGAATGTTATTTGGAGGGAAAACAAGCTAAAATTTGCTCGGAACCTGACAAGAGCATTTCTCTCTCTCCTCTCCTTTCTGTGTGGACGGTTTCTCCTGCAAAGTCAGTGGGCCGCTCTTTCCACCAGCAGCATCTGTCTGCTTCCCTTCCCGAGGAACGCAATGCTCTTGATTATACACAAGAGCACAGCCAAATCATGAGAATGAGCAGACATGTGCTCTAAAAGAAGGTTCTGGAAGAGACCGCCCATTGGACATCTTGCCACAAAAGATGCTTCTTTGAAATCACTCCTGTCATGCACATAAACAATATTCTGGTGCTGGGTGTTCTCACTTATATTTCGTATAACTGACTTTGTCGCCACAGCATGTCAAGTACGGAATGGCTAACTCTAGCAGGTCAACAACTTGAGACACAAAAGGGTTCAAAGAAATGACCTTAAACATCATAACTGTGAGGGTAAGCAGGAATCCAGATCTCGCTCTTTGGTCCTTCCTTGGGATATGATAAGATCCATGCGTTGGGAGGTCTGTAACAGCTATCAGGAAGACCCGTCAGCAACAGACCAACCACACACAAGAACTGCGTGTGCTCTGCTCCAGGGGGACAGCTGTGCACGAAGGGGGTATGGAGGTGAGCCCCAGCGAGCAGGAAGGAGCCTGCTGTCCCCAGGGATTGGAGCACCTGAGATCCCCCAGGTCCCAGGTCAGGCTTTCACCTCCCCTCCCCGTGCAGAAGAGTCCCCATCACTGATGCCCATTCATTGTCTGGAAAGCTCCATAGGCATCCATACAGGCACACACTGTCGGAGAAATCACAGGTGCCAGGGACAGAGGAGGGGCGGTGGCTTAGGCTGCCACCCTCTCGAGGCTTCAGAAGGCGTTCCGGCTGCAGCCCAGTCCTCAGTTCTGGTTCTCAGGTGCATTTATAAAACTTCATGAGACCGGCATGTTTTCATGATGCAACCAGTTTTCTGAAAGACAGATGAGCCTCTTCTTCAAGACAAGTCTTGACTATAAGATATACCCAAGCAACATGTGACAACAGAAGGGCACAGAGGAGATGATGGTGGACGGAGTCGCCGCTGACAGCACTGGGAAGAGAGACAAAGAATGACCCTTCCCGTGGGACCTGTTCTTAGCGGCCACGGACATTGACAATTTTGATCTCAGGACCACCTTTCCTTCTGGATAACTTCTAGCTAACTCTTGCCTCCCAGATCCTTCATAGAAGACAGATGTACCTGTAAAATGTATTCTTCAAGTCGGCTTTGTAGATCTTCCATATGCCCCTGCCCCCTTTCTGGGAGATCAGCTGACTATAGACTCTGTACTTGTAACCAACATTCTGTGCTTTAAATACAGAAGTACCAAAATGGAGATACTTTATAGAATGAAAATATATACAGGACCACATTTGTTTTCAAATACCTAAGTAACACCACACACACACACACACACACACACACACACATGCCCCCAAACACGAGCTGGTTCATTTTAATAACGAAATGATATAAATGATATATACGTCTTAGCAAACTTCTTCATTCATTGTTTAAGAATCCTCTACCACAAGATGAAGATGACTTTTGGGAGAAATGAGAAGTTCAAGTGCAGTCTACTTGGTTATACGGAGAAGGAAGAGAGGCGGTCCCAGATGGAGCCAGGTCAGTGGGTCCAGGGGGCCAACCCTACACTAATGAATGGGAAATCTAGGGGGACAGGTGAGGCAAGGAGCCCATTCAAGCCCATCATGGGTGAACATTTTCTTTCAAGAAGTTCAAAATACAATAGCACATGCCCATACAAACTGCTTGGCAGGGTGGGATCAATCCAAATGTCTTGAGATTGACCATCTTTCAGTTAGTCCATTCAAGACTGTGAAAAGGTGTTCTGAGCCTGGGAATAATCTAGGTTATCTGGACTGCTTGAAGGTGTGCCCAACAGCACTCCCAGAAGGAATCCATAAAGGGGGTCCGAGGATTCCCATATGGTGACCTCATAGCAAGCAGGCCACCCACCAAGGGTGTCTGTAAACACTTCGCATGGACCCCCTGCTCATCAAAATGAAGTCCGCTGGACTCCTGCCCATACCAACCTGATTTAACAAAAATCAATGCATGTTTTGAGAGTGAGAAAGGATTTACACTTAGCTTCCTAGTTCGAGAGCACCTCAACTTAATACATGCCTAAACGAGTCATGCCCAGGTTCAAACCTTTGGACGCTACTGCTTGTCACGTGAACATACTTTTTTAGAAGGAACAAAGGAGAATACAATTTCTGAGAAGAAAAGTGAAGGCACAGAGGAAGAGGTAGTTGAGTAGAAGGTCAGCCCAATACTTAGCACGTTAGCATTGTGGGAACCAGGGCAACCCCAAAGGATATCTTGCAGGACTGTCCTTAAGTGCGTTTAGGAATCCTGTCTGCTGTGAACCTGTGGAAATGAAAAAAAAATTTAGTATTCAAACATTCACCTCCAGAGAAACAGCCCTTAAGTTGGAAGTTCCCTCATCTACATAAAAATAATAGGTGTCTAAAGATCAATTAAATAATTACATTTTGTTGTGCTACGGCTCCCAGGATGCTGATCCGGGACCGAGATCCAACTCAAGTTATTTAACAAGAAAATGGCAGATTCATAATTAGGCCCAACATCTGCAGGATATTTTTTCAATAAAAGCAGATGGATGTCTGCATACTTTCCCATAAATTATAGTTCTGATTACTCCTTTGTTTTCCTCATTTTAATAGGAAAACAGAATATGGGATGTTATTTTCTTCCTCTTCTCTTATGAAAGACTGTTTTTCCAAAGTTCATTAACTGTTGACCTCGGACATCCTATAAATTAGGCTGCGTCTAAAAGATGTCTTTATCTGCACCCGGAGTACAACATAGCTCATAAAGTGACAATTTATTATTCACTCCTTTAGGAGTGAATTGCTGGTGCAAAAAATACTTTCTTTAGGGGCTTGAGGAAAGATGCATCTGACAAGAAACATTTTGTCTTTTACATGTTGTCGTCATGGTTTTTAAACACAAAAGCCCAAGAGGAGGAATGCTTGGAGCTCCCATCCCCGAGCGGTTCCTGCTGTGCTGGGTGAAGCTGTGTATGTGGGGAATGGAATCCGGCCTGGAGCAGCAGCAGAGGAACAGCTGGGCTGGGCACAGTGTCCCGTGCTGCCGCAGCTGCACGGGGGAGTGAGAGGCAGGGTCCCACACCCCTCTGTGTAAGAGGGAACTGTGGCTGGCCACGGGAGGGCTAAGCATTTGTCCCCAAAGTCCCGTTTCCTCTGTGCTGTCTTCCCCAGTGGCCATTACCGAGGCACAAAGATGTGCCCGGGGCTAGGATGCCCAAAGGTGGGAAGATGAATAAGGAAAGCTTAAGGTTGTCGCTTCCGTCTCTGTGAGGCCAGGGGGGCAAAACCAGCAAGTGGGCTGGGACAGATCTTAGAGAAGTAAAATGAGGACATTAAAAGAAATGAATTCTCTTTCCCTACTGAATCTAAACTGGCCCGCTTTCCCAAACTTTCTATTCTCAATGAGGAAGTCTGGCTGTCCGCTTCCTCAGAATCTCTGCTGCCACAGGATTCCGCCCTGGCTCCCCTTCCTGTCATGGCCTCCAACCCCCTCCTCCCCAACCCCCGGAGCCTGTTACCTGGCAGGGAAAACTCAGGACAGTTCTCCAGCTGCTCTCAGTGTCCTGCCTTGGCCAATGTTTTCAGAATATTGGGGGATCATGGGAGCCATGTAAAAACATACCCTTCCTGAGAGCACTGAGTGCCGAGCCAAGTCAGGGGGAGGTGGGGTTGTTGGGGGGGGGGTTGGGTGGGTGCAGAATAAGAGGAGAGGAAAATCCTTATTTGCTCTTGTTCAACATATTCGGGTAACTTGCAAGCAGATAAATTCTGAATGTTTTTGGGGTTTTTTTGTTGTTGTTGTTTTATTTTGATGGGATTAAAATATATAAGCGTAAATGACAGCAAACTCCATTTTGTTGGGTCTAGGGTGACTAAAACCTGAGGGGAGATAAAGCGCAGTGTACATCACCCAACTGTGGGGGCAGTGGCCAGTTTCACTGTGTGTGTGTGCGTGTGCTCCCGAAGCTCACGTGTGCAGGTGTGCAAGCAAAAACTGGCCCTTGGTGTCCAGAACACAGGGGCAAGGTCATAGATATGTCCCGATAATATACATAGAAAAGCATTCTGAAGTTGCTAAAGATGATCCAAAAATGTCAAGTTTAAATTCTATTTTTTAATGTCCTAAATGCACTGAGGTCTCGGTGTTTATTTCTTCTCGAGTTGTTTCTGATTCTTTTGCCTCTTAAGATGCAGACAGGACCCTGGCTGCATTTTTACCACTTTTCAACTCTGAAATGAGAGGGAAAAGGTGCCTTTGCAGAGCCATGGTGAGTGTGGAAAGGGCCTCTAACAAATGGCTAGCCCCTTCTTGGGAGCGCACGGGGTCTCGGCCCTCAAGCATAGAAGCCCAGCCCGAGTCCCGTTGGCATGAAGGGATTTCAGCCCAAAGAAGGGGACCTAAGTTTTAAAATGTCATGAAAATTTGGGAGATTCTACTTCATGTCTGAATTTGACCAACACATCCATGTGAAATTCTCCATACTGCCTCCTTGGCTTAAGCCCCCGCCCCACTAAAAGAGAGGCCGAGAGTAACTCTAGCCTTAGCACACCCTCTGCGTTTCAGCACTGCCCCACGGGGAGAAAGGGAGGCCGTGTTCAGATGCTCCCAGAAACAGGGCAAAAGGGAGCTCTGCATTTGCTAATGGGCGGTTCCATTTCTGGAATGTGGACAAGAAGCAGTGCTCGACTTTAATGTTGCTAATGGCACTGGAACGGAAATTTAAAAGCTTAAGTTTATAGTTCAAAGCCAATTTCCTTCCTTCTCATCATTCCCTGTTGTTGGAAAGTGGATAACCAGAAGTCAAAAGAAATTCAAAGTTATGACCTTCAGAATGGGAAATGAAAAATGTCATCTGCCTAGGCAAATACATATTAATCTCCTTAATATCCCAATCTCATTTTTAATAAAGTTGCTTCCTTCGTATACCAGGGATTTACTAATGGTCACCTGATAACTGGAAATCTTTTTGATTGTGTATCTTTAGAGTGTGTGTGTGTGTGTGTGTGTGTGTGTGGAAACCCAGTCTTCATTCCCTAGACATTGTTTTCTCAGGATGGGGACTGTTCTTACATAAGCCAGTATCATGTTAAAAGTAAAACAAAACTACTGTTTGATGCTTATCATTACAGCACATTATCCTTTGTGCAAAATGTGGGAATGAGTCTTCCAGGGGATCCCTGAGCCAAAGAGAAAGTGAGGTCACTGAGGTTGGAACAGGGGCAAGCCTATGAAGGAAAAAATCTTGTAAGTGCAAAGAGAGCTTGATCTGGGTGATCTGGTAGCTGTGGCTGGAAAGATGAGGAATGGGAGTAGGAGGAACAAGGGGCAGGAAGAAGGGCAGAGAAAGAGGCTGGGGGGTGACAGAGAGGGGGGACGGGGAGGGAGGGCGGGGAGGGAGGGGAGACAGGGAGGGAGGAAGGGGCGTACACGAAGGGGCAGGCTGGACGTGAGGAGAGGAACAGGAGAGGGGAAAAGAGAAGAAAGAGCCCGAAATGATCAAAATACTAACTCAAAATTAAATCAGAAAACCAAAGGCAGGCACATGGTTACATACATCATCTGATTTCGCCAGCATACTTACGAAGAATGACGTGGGTGATAACGAATGCAAATATAAAGACTGTCAGAAAAGACAGAGATAAAATAAACATATAAAAAAATCTGTAGTTTCTTTTCCCCACACAGTTGCCTACCCAGGGACAGTGGTGATCAAACCGTTCTGAAATGAGAGGCAGAAAAAAAAAAAAGGAAATCAGTTAATAGAATGTCTTTTTACTCGAGGGAGCCCCTCCCTGCCCCCCAATACTCTGACAAACCATCGACCCTTGAACGGTGCCGGGGTTTGGGATGCTGGCCTCCGCACAGCTGCACACCCCATCTAACTTTGACTCCCCTGAAATGGAACTACTGATAGCCTTCTGTTGCTTGGAAGCCTCAGCGATCACATACACAGTCGGGTAACACACGTTTTACACGTTATATTATTATATACTCTACTCTGGCAATAAAGTAAGCTAGAGCAAAGAAAATGTTATGAAGGAAACTGTAAGGAAAAGATAATACATTCACAGCACTGCGCTGTGTTTATGGAGGACTGTCCAGGAATCACCGGCCCAACGAGGTCCTGGCCTGTGCTGGTCAAGGTCAACTGTACCACAAAATTACATCCAACCGCATATTTCCAAATGCACCACTCAGGGAAATGCTTAACATGAAGATGTTTCCAGAACAGAATCATTCTTCCAACAGAACTTAGCTGTTTTGAAAAAACAAGGAACACACCTTCCTCTCAAGCAGTAACTTAAAGGAATGGGAACTCAAATTCTTATCATGATGAGAAAAGATTTCCTTCTTCTGCAAAAGCCTCCGAGATTCACACAACAGTCTTCTGTCTTGTTTGTGTGCACGCATGCATGCACGGGGGTGCGTGTGTGCGTGCGAGTAGCCACAGACAGAGGTCACAGGGGCGGTAGGACAGAGGGGTCCTCCTCTTGTTCTCACATCCCATAACAACCATTTCCCAAGGAATGTCTCCACTATTTCAATAGTTGTAGGAAAACTGTATTTTAAAAATCAAACTGTGATCTTCACGTCCAATGTAACACACTAGATTTTTTAGTCCGCAATTCTCAGCTAAGTTACTTGTAAAGGGAAGATGCTCTTACAGGCTTGTTGAGGGGTTACCTAATATCTGGGAGCGCATTTTTAAAAGTACACGGTGTTGGGGCGCCTGGGTGGCTCAGTGGGTTAATCCTCTGCTTTCGGCTCAGGTCATGATCTCAGGGTCCTGGGATCGAGCCCCACATCGGGCTCTCTGCTCGGCAGGGGGCCTGCTTCCTCCTCTCTGCCTCCTCTCTGCCTGTGTCTCTGCCTACTTGTCATCTCTGTCAAATAAATAAATAAAATCTTAAAAAAAAAAAAAAAGTACACGGTGTTTTGTGGTTTGTCGAGAGAAGTTGCATGTCTTGATACCCCTGGCCTTGAGCCATTTCTAGGAGGAAAAATGACGTTGCCTTTTCTAGAGGAGCAAACTGAGTCCTAGAAAGAGGAGAGGAGACCCCTCAGGAGCAGGGGGGCCAGAAGCTGAGGCCAGCCCCCCCCCCCCATACGCTGGCCCTGGTGCCCTGCGGACGCCTGAGGGTTGACACTGGGTGCTCTAACACTGTCTCCCCTGGAAGCCCGCGGACAAATTCACATCTTCTCACTGCAGGAATTTCACACAAATTCTGTAATGCCATTGTGATTTGTCCCTCCCCTTGCAAGTCATGGCCAAGGGCTTCTCTTCTCGCGGCTCAGCGGATCTTCCTTCCAGAAGGACTATGTGGAGTGTCCTACTAACACACTCACCCTGATTACACCGCCTGCCGCCCACGGGGGCCAAAAACACTGGGGGGCGGGGGACACCTTAGCTTTTCATTTGGGGTCTTCCCCAAGCTTATCTTCTACCCAGTTTTCAGATTTTAAATATCTATGTTTTAAAAACATACAGAGAGGCTTTTGGGAGGTGCGACTATGTAAGTAAGCCAGTCCAAAGCCAGGAAAGGCAGAGGGTCCTTTCTTTCTGGTCACCTGTCATAAATCACTCATCTCCCATTTTATGTCTCCTGCAAGATTGCTTCTTGAAAAGGGCACAAGGGTCATTCGGAACAGTGGTGGTAAAGGAACTGTAATATCCATCCTAGCTCTCAAGGTGCGTTATGGAGAAACGGCCAGTGTGAACAGAGGAGCCAAAGAGAGATTTCAGAGCTCACTGGCCTAGTGACAAGCTGCTGGCCGGTACGAAGCTGACACTTGCGCGAAGGGATCTCTGGTGGCAGTCCCCTGTCCTGTGTTAACGTGGGCTGCCGAGTCCACACAGCTGGAAAAGTTAACTCCTGTGCCAAAACCACCTCATTTCTCCCAGACTATACGAGAAGACGTCTACACAAAGAAAGGCAAAAAAAGGAAAAAAAATCTGAACCAACCAGATATTCCTAAGACTTTGAGTCTGTCATTTGGAGAAGCCTCTTTTTCTTGATCCATGAGGACCGAACAGGGGAATGGGAGGTAGACACCCGGGGGCACAGGAGGACATGCTAGATTGGAACTTCTGATTCCAGCTGTGAAAGCCGATTTCCAAACCCCAGATACGATGTGGACTGAGCCTCTGCCTCAAGTATCTATCAGGGCTTGGGAGGTGTAACTAGCACTGTGGACACGGCCCCTCGAAGCACCAGGGTCTTTGTAGCCCACGGTAGACCATGGCTAGCGGGGCAGGCGGCTGTTTTCTTTCTAGCTGAGAAGTCTTAGCTAAGCGGGAACTCTGCTCTTCCGGCGGGAGGCAGAGCAGCTGGGGAAGGTGAGGGGCAGGAGACCCTTGCTCATGGCGTCTGGGAGGGTCCTACAAAACCAGGAATGGCGGGAACGCCGGCTCTCCCGGCGCCCTCCTCCCAGCCCCTTCCTCCACGTCCCTCTCTGCCCGACTAGCGGCGGTGGCCTGCCCGCTGGGGCTCAGCTTGGGCCCCTTCTCCTCTCCATGGATTCTCCACCACGGGGAAGTCTCTCTTCGTCCCGTCTCTCTTCATCCAACCACACACTGGTGATGCCAAAATGGCATGGGCCACCTTCAACAGGTCCTGTCCACTCTACCCCCACTTTTCTCCACAATCATTCATTTTTTGCTTGTGTTTGCCAGCGCTACGCTAAGTCTTTAATACATGTTTGTCAAATGGCTGCATAAACGCTCATACTCCCAAGAGGACGTCCACACCAGCAAGCGTGTTGCCCAACACTGCGCTCAGTTGGTGCACAGCAAAGCTGGCACGAAGCCCGCTCCATCTGCCTCCGGGACTCCTGGCCATGAAATGCACGTGGCCCTTCCTGAGTATTCTGCAGGTGCCCCGTGCCATGCCAAGTGCCAGGAAGGAACACAACAGCAACAACAACACTCCGTGGCTTCAAGATGCTCCTCATCTTATTGGATGCGATGCTTTATTTTCAGACTCCTAACTTTTCTCGCACTTAAGGAGTGAACTCCTCGCCGAGAAAAGCTACTTTAGCATCTCACGCAGTCTGCTCTCTCTCGCCAGTGCTGGCAAGCACACCGCGTCCTCCCTTTATGGGTCGGGGATAAAAGCAGGACAAGGGGTGCTCACCCCGTCCTGCATGGCTCTGCTCAGAACACATGTGCCCTTGCTCGGAGTGGAGGAAGCTCAGGGGGCACCTGGGGCTGTTCTGAATGGGAAGACTCCTGTGACTCAGTTTCCAGGGAGAGGAGCAGACAGGAATTGGGTACAGGCCGAGCTGGAGCAAGAGGAAGTGTGCATGACATGCCCTCGGGGAGCCTGTGGGAAGCAGGAACTGCCTGGGCAAGAGGTCATCTGAGGGAGGAGAAGGGGGACCCAACAGCTGGCAAAGGTAGCTGCATGCGTCCGCAACATCTGGGACGTTTCGAACAGCTGTCACTAGAGGTCAGTTTGTGTATTTCCTGCAGGGAAAAGTTAAATGGAGTGTCGTCTGTCCTGGGGTTGGGGGTGGCGGTGGGTGTATGGGGTGTTTTGGGAGAGTCTTTTAAGAATAAATTTTTTGGAGCTGCTGCCACAGCCCTTGATTCTCAAGTTTGGACCCTGCCAGAAGGGAGTGGTCTCTACACCGTGGCATTTCTGGAGGGTTCCTTTCCAAAGCACCAGGAGCTATTCCTGTGCTGTCGCACTGTCCTGGATCTGTGCTCGGCCTTCCCTGCACACCGGAACAGAGCCTGACGGGAGGGGGACAGCACAGAGGGGCAGTAGGTGCAGACAAACATGGAAGGTTCTCTGAAAAGACTGGAGATCTGAGGAGCTAGCTGGGGCACCCTGACCTCAGCGCTGTTAGCACCATGCTGCCCTGTAATCATCTGTGAATTGTCCTCTCCTCCTTCCCCAGGTGAGTGTGCAGCAAGAAACCATTTCTAGCTACCCAAACAGCCTGGCAGACACTCAACACACAGGCATCAAGCCAATGAAGAGATGCCTTTAATGGCTTTTGGTAGGTATCCAAGCGATCGCTGGTTGCCAGGTGCAGACATGGAATATGCTGGTGAAAGAGAAGATTTTGGGCGAGCCAACCTGAGGAAAAGGCAGGGGTCCGTGAGATCTGAAAGCACTCAGACAAGCCTGAGGGGTGGCAGCTGTCGACCAGAGCACCAACTGGACAGTCAGTGTGAGTCATCGCATGGCGAGAAGGGGCCTCTGGCTTCTCCCACTAACAGACGGAGGCGGGGAGGTTTTATCAAAAGCTCCAGAGGATGGACTGGGAGACCCAGATGCTATGGCTGGGAGGCAGGCCAACTTCAAAAAGTCACCTGCCCTGAGATCTTTAGTGGGGGAAGGAGGCCCCAGAAAAACGAATTATGGTCTTACTTTGTTAGCTCAAAACTCAAAATAATAATGAACACAGTATTATTAGTGATGATTGAAGGTACCGTTTATCGGCTGCCTGTTACGTCATGATGTATTATGTGTTGTTAGGATTACCTTGTCATTTGTCATTTATCCTGAATAACAGCCCCATTGTAGGTGCTATGCCCACACTTTACAGAGGAGGGAATCACCCAGAGACACTCTGCCCATCGAGAGCCGCAGGTTTGGAGGGGAGACTGTGTCTCTCCTCCAACTAAAGGAAGATCAGGGGAAGGAATGGAATAGGAAAAAGACCCCAAACACAAGGAAAACAGGAGCGGTATTAAAACTGCGCAAGGATAGAACAATCCACTGAAACATTAAGGCAAAAATATTTGCAGAAGTTGTACTTGAAGGCTGCCAGAGAAAGAAATACAATGCTTTAAAGTTTAAGAGGTTAAAATCTCCTCAAAGTCTGGCTCTAATATAGGCCCTCAAGAGTGGAATCAATCCAAAGATAGAGGAAGACCGTACCCTCAGTCCAGGCAGCTGCAGACCAGAAAATTGTGCATTTTCCAGACAATGGTTCTGGGCTCTGGTTGGGCTGCATCTCAGCTTGGTCGGAAGGGAAATAATCCCAATTTCTTCCCCCAAGAGCATCTTGGGAATCATGTGAAAAAATAGATGGAAATAAACAACTGAAATTTAAAACTCCTAATTTAAATGTTACCTCTAAATTAAGTTAAATGTTTTCAAATATATGAAATGGGAAATTATTTTTTCTTTAAACCTAGGGCTTTTTTTTTTCAACATCCCAAATTAGAAAAATCTTGCCTTATGAGATACTGTTTTTGTTTGTTTGTTTGTTTGTTTGTTTTTTTAATTGATGAAATATTAGAGTGGTACATATTGTTATCTGGCCTTTATGATTCCCATGCACTTCTTAGACACTAAATAATTCATACCGTTCTAAACTTTTGGTAAGGCCCAAGTTAAAACAGCTTTGCTGCTATGTTCAAGGACTGGTTAGGTTTCTGGAAAACAGCCTGGGATGCTCACTCCACTTCCTCCTCCTTCTCTCACTCTTACCCACTTTTATCCCCACGAGTCCTTGCCAGCCACTGTGCTCAGTACTTCACATGAATGTGTCCTTTACTTCTCAGGCAACCTAGTAAGGTTGACACTATTATGCCCATTTTACAGATGAGAAAGTGCAGCTGGAGAAGTTGGCACTAGAGTCCAGGTGTTAACCCGAACCCTAAACCACCACCTGTTCCTGACTCCTGGGCTGGTTGCTGTATCAGATGGGCCTAAAGGCCCGGCCCTTGCCTCCTAGAGCAGCAAACTTGGGCACCCGCAACCCAGCAAGACCTAGCTAGCTCAAGTCTGGGGATGCCTGCCCTCAATCAGGAAGTCCTCCAATGTATCAAATGATGACCACATTGCCAGCAGAGGGAAAATCACAAGAGGGGTCTCCTTTGGAGACATATGGATTTGACAAATCTATCGCGACTGTGGGCTTTGGGGGTTATTTGGGGCAAAGGGACGTATCAGGGAAGGTCTTCTACCCCACTGCTAAGGAGTAAGGCTCCTTACCTGAAGATGAATTCTACCTGTAATATCATATTGACTAATCTTGTGGCCTTCATTTATCATCTCTACATGGGGACTCAATTTCTTCACGTGTAAAAAGTTGAATTCGATAAGCTCCAAGGCCCCTGTGAGCTATAAAGTAAAATGCAAAATGACTCTGTTTTCTTAGTCCCTGTATGGATTTTTTCCAGTCTTGAGCCCTTGCAAATGGCCTATAAATTAAGATTCTACAGCTTTTAGCTCTATTGGTTAAAAAACTAAAATTTCCCATGTAAAACCAACAAGTAAATGTAGAGTTGTTGTAAACTTTACAATGCAATTTAACGTCACCTTGGGCAGTGATGTGGAATCAAAGCATGGTCTCATTTGCACCCGATCCCCACCCCTGCTCTAGCTTCTCCATTAACTGGCAAAGTACTGAGTCTTTTTGGGCATTGAGGGAGGGAACTTGACAACACAAAACTAAGGTGCCTTTAGCTCCCCCAATGGCAATCTGTACACATTTCTATTTCCTTGAATTGTCTCAGTTTGCTTAACTTCTGTTTGTAAGGCTGGTTTCCAATGCTGGGGGAATTTTCTGCTTCTAGAAGGAGGGGAAGCACGCAGGGGAGAAGCCAGCCTTTGGAAGCAGCTGTGCCATGAGGGAGACCATGGCTGAGAAACAAAGATGACAACAAAACTTGAAAAGAGGGGGGAAAATGAATGTCTTTCCAGAGAAGCAAAGAGAAATAGTATCTCCCCAAAATGGGGAGGAAGGCAGGAAAAGACAATTTAGTTTGTAATACAAATAGTTTTTGAAAAGAGATATAAGAAAGGTAATAGAAATACGATGACTTTAAAAAGTGAATCAGCCCATTATGAGGTAGAAGGAAAGAATTCTTAAATTTGGGATCCTAGGGGGGCATCCTAGGAAGTGTCAGTTCCAATGAGGCAGGCAAATGGCACTGCCTTCTCCGGTCTCGCTGTCCCAGCATCTCTGGCCTCGGGAAGACTCAGATGAGAGCCCCACTATTGAGCTCTTTGAGCTTCCTGGAATTTAGTTGCTGGATTAGAGCTCTGGCTCATTTTGACAAAATCAGTAATGTAAGTTCAAATTTGCATATTCTCAAGACAACAGTCTTGAGGCATGGGTGGTCCCTGCTGTGTGGTGAAACTCTGAAATAAGCCAGTGCCTGGGCATTCAGGAAGTCTTACTTCCTGGCAGTCATTCTATGAGCCTGCCCAGACCCCTCTCAGCCTTGGCTCCCCACTGTCTGTGGGTCTGCAGGGCCAGAAACGCTGTCTGGGAATTCCTCTTCATTCTCCACAGAATAAAACTATCTTCTGAGTCTGAAAAAACAAGCTTGTGCTATCAACCAACACCCCTCAGAAACTTCTCCATGCCTCTCTAGTAATTCCAGGCCTTGAAATCAATATCAACATCACCTGACATCGGAATGACTTGAACATCTGTAGGGCTTTCTGATTTTTAGTCCTTGTTAGTGTTCGCTTATCTTACACTGGCCCTGGGAGAGAGGCAGCCCAGGTGCCCGGGTACAGGTGAGGAGAGTGAAGCCGGGAGCAGGTGGAATTGCCAAGGCCCTGGTTGCTCCATGCTGGGTCTGGGTCAAGAACCCCTTTTGATGTCCTGTTGCTGATTTCCTCACGTTTCCACACTTCAGTCACGTTCTTTCATGTCCCATCACTGTGGTTTTGAAGCCCAAAATGAAGGTTTGAGAACAAGGGTTTCAGAAGTGGTTTATCTTGTGGGCACATAACACACGTAAAGCTGATGATTCTAAGGCTCTTCAAAAGCTGTCAATTTGACTATGGACATATATGGTTGGAAGCCTGTGCTCCTGATGGGAATGCTTTTCTGGAGTAAGCCCTTCTACGATCTCGTAGCAAAGACCTGATGTCGTCTCGGGCACAGAGCTGTGTCGATGAGCAGGATACAATAACTCAGTGGAATTGATGATGAATCCCTTGCATAACAAACTCTGATGTGTTCAAAGTAATAATCTTAAAAAATTTACCCAGAATGAAATCTTTTTGCAAAGGTTCTGAGACATTTTATTTCTCTTAAGTTGAAATTGTAGACCCAACTTTATGACGAGTAGAGCTAAAACAGAAGACCAGTGCAAGGAAAGGATGGCAAATATGTACTGTGCTTTATATATTTTAGGGTGCTTTCCCATGTAATAGCTCATCCAGTAATATAGCTGTGTCTCGTGGCTACCACTAATGACTATGTGTTACGAGATGATGAACACAGATGTGGGACCGGAGAGTGACAGGGGCCCGTGCTCCCCCTGTAACCGTTCTTTAGTCATGTGGCCAATATTCATATCTGTAATATTCGTAATTGTCCCCAATTTTGCATTTCGAAAAGGTGGGACCCTGAGGCACCCACCCTGCCTAGCACGCTCAGAGTTAAGGCCTTCTGGAGGCTCAGTGCAGTTATCCTACTGGATAGTCCCGGCTGCCCTACTTTGCAATACAGAATAGAAGAAAAGCCAGACTCAGATGGGCTGAAGGGATATTTGATGCTCAGAAGTCCCCTGTAGGGTTTTCCCAAATCCTCACAGCTGCTGTCACTCTGCGCAGATGTTCGGCCCCTCAAGTATCTGCGTCCCCAGCTGCTTGTGTGATTGGCATTCCGGGACATGTGCCTGAGATTCCACAGTCCCTTTGTCCCTTTGATTCAAGGCTTGGTGATCTGGTGCAAACATCCAGGTTTGGGAGGGTACCGTTGAGGGTAGGTAACCCAGTCATTCCTATTGAGCACAAGGAACTGAGGGTGTGTTTGGATGTCACTCACCCCAAGCTCCTTTACTTCTCTTACTGATACATTCACCTTGACTGAGCTCTTGCTATCCTTCCAACGGCCCACTAGGCATTCCTACCTACCGGTCTTGTAGACACCTCACCTTCAGTGGTCCAAAGCTACATTCATTATGCTTCCCTGTTCACTCTTCTCCTCACCACTGCCTTCGTCTTAGCAAATGGTGCCCTCGAGGCATCTGGCTGCCCAAGGTGGAGAATGTACTTTCTGCCCATTCCTCATATGCAGCTGGCCAACAGGAGTGCCCGCTGTATCCTGCTGTCTTGTTCATGCTTCTGCCCCCGTCTCTGAAGGCCATCGCAGTGCATATGCCTTTATCAGCTCTTCTGTGAACCACTGTCAAACCTTCCGGGGGCACCCCATCCGTGTGTGCTCCACATGGCTGCTAGAAGGACCACCCAAAGCAAATAAGATCCCATGAGCCCTGTGCTTGTACTCCCTGTGCGGCTCCCGCTGCTGGAGCCTCCCCATTGGGTGCAGCCTTGATGGGACATAGAACTGCTGCGTTTCCAGAATGAGCTCCTTGGGTGCTGGGAGGTCCCTCTCTCTAGTCATTCACCTTTTCTTCCCTTTCAACTAGAGGAGACAGACCTCTATTGGTTTTATATATTGAGTTTCCCCATTATATTGCATTTTCTAAAATGGCCCACTGCTTACAACCCCCCTGTCACCCCCACATACTACAACCAGCTAGTAAATGTTCCCTGTAATTATTCCGAGCAGTCCCAAGTTAAGATCCCAGTATGTATGGTATCCCGCTCTTGTCAAGTGACAGCTTGGGGGAGCCTTGTTGAAAGGCCACTGGGTTCTCAGGAGAAAGGACCTGTGACCTAACCCTAAAGGCTGATTAAGCAATGTCCCCTAGGCAGGTCTGTGGGTCCCAGTAGCTGGATATACTACTGTCAAGGTTCTTTCCAATTCAAATATTAAGATCATAGGGCTGAATACAAATGTCAGAGATTGAAGTCAACTGAGTCTGTCTTGCACAAAATTAGGAAGTGCTGGCAGGCTTCAGCAGCAGGAACTATAAATAATTGATAAGAACTGGTCCTCTTATAGACCCAGGGTAGGCCCAGAAGGAACCAGAGGCTGTAAAGCCTTCAGACTACAAAGTGCTACATAAATACTCCCCCTCCCACCAGAATCAGATCAGCACTGATTTCTCAGAAGCTAAATATAGTGGGTTGTCTTCTCGTTGGTGGCTGTTGTTCACGAGAAGTGTGCCAGCACATCCCTGAGTCACTCTGGTCTAGCCAGTGGATCGTCAATTACTGTTTTAAAACAAGGCACTCAAAAGAAGAGGTCAAGGTTCTCTCTAGTGGTCGGATTACCAACATAATTTGCGGGGTCCACTGCAAAATGACCCTATAGGGCATCTTATAGAAAAATTCATAAGATGGGTGCCTGGATAGCTCAGTCGGTTAAGCATCCGACTCTTGATTTTGGCTCAGGTCATGATCTCAGAGTTGTGAGATCAAGCCCCAAGCCGAGCCCTGGGTCACCTCTGTGCTGGATGTGGGACCTGCTTAACATTCTCTCTCTCCCTCTTCTTCTGTTCCTCCCCACCCACCCTTGGCACACGCAAGGGCACTCTCTTTTTCTCTCTTAAAAAAAAAAAAAAATTCGCAAGAATTTCAAGACAGCGACAGCAGAGCATTAAATCGACCTTGGGTCCTGCACAGCCATGAAGCCAGACCTGCTAACTGCCAAGGGTTTATGGTCTGGGAAAGTGATTTTCTATCGAGGACAATTAATGGCTAGAAATTCCATCGGATTGTCTGAAAGGATTTACAAAGGGCATCTAAGAGAGAAGTACAGCAGGGACATGGTGATGGACTATTAAACCTGCAGGAGGCTGACGTCCCATCCCTTGTGGAGAGCAAGTGGAAAATGCCTCGCTGCTGACAAGGCCAGAGCTACGGAGCTCAGGTCCAGCGGCCAGGCCAGGGGAGGCTCCTGCTGCTGGCCCGGGGCTGCTGGAGGTGTGACTGAGGACGGCATGATAGGGGTGAGGTTAATGAGAGAAGAAGGATGACAGGGAGGGCGCAGGAGGAAGCGAAGGCTAAAACCCATCCTCTTGGCTACAGTTTCCCACCAATATCAGAAACTCAGGTTTCTGGCGGCGCCTGGGTGGCTCAGTCAGTGAAGCGTCTGCCTTCGGCTCAGATCATGATCCAGGTCCTGGGATCGAGCCCCACGTTGTGTTCCCTGCTCCGCAGAGAGCCGCCTTCTCCCTTTCCCTCCGCTGCCCCCCCTGCTTCTGCTCTCTCTCTATCCTTCAGTCAAATGAATAAATAAAAAATCTTAAACAACAACAACAAAAAAAGAAACTCAGGTTTCTGACCTCTAGGGCAGTGGTTCTTAATGCTTTTTATTCCCAAATGCTTTGAAAATCTGATGAAAACTGTACCCCATCCCCTCCACGCCCTCATACACAGCAGTTTCCATACAACCACCCCAAGCCTGTTCTTAGACCCTGGGGTTAAGAATGGTTGATCGATGGTTTCCCTTGCTGAAAATGAAGCAACTCACTTCAAACAACAAATTTTCAAGTTGAGTTGTTCTAAGAAGGCAGGCAGATGGGTCTGTTCAATGTGCCGCCCTCGGGTCCTGAGGAACAGTGTCCTAGAGCCCCACCTCTTTTTTTTTTTTTTTTTTTTTCTTCTTAAAATCTAATTTTATTCCTAAAGTTCAAATTAGCTAGCGGTAGCACTGAAAATACACTTTCACTATACAAAACAGTGTAAACTCATTACACGTTAATAAAGGATTTAACACAGCTGGAGGACGCTCTCTGCTCACCCCGCGTAACTTCCAGCTGCCGTGCACCCACACAGAGCGTGAGCGGCTTTCCTTACCGGAAGGGCCTATGTTTTATTCAGGGTCTTTCAAACTAAGGGCTGTGATTAAGTAGTGGGTCATGAAATTAATTTAGTTGGCCACGACCAGCATTCCGATTTTAAAAAAGGAAGACAAATAGCCTGGAAAATACCAAGGCATCTCATGTAATCAAGTTACTGCTTCACGAAACATTTATATACATCAAGTACCAGCGAATATGCATTTCTTCCTGTGAGTTGCAGGAAAGAAAAGAGTTGGAAAGCAGCTACTGCTTTATTCACATCTGTAGCTGGCACAGGGCAGGCCCTCAGATACTTGCCCAGTGAATAAACGGATGTAGGTATCCTATCTGTAAGAGGCCAAAATGCATTCTCAATCATGCCATTTCCATGCTCCCAGAGCTGTTATCAGGGGTATTAGCTTCTGATCAAACTTCTATTTTATAACTTTTTATCTTTTCTCTTGGGAGTCTGAAGATGTTATTTGTACTTCTTGAACTTTGAGAGTTTGTGGGTGGGGTGGTGAGTTTTATTTAGTGTAAATTTTGGGAAGGAAATGTTTTTGTTTCAGTTGAGAGCACTAACATAGTGAGAGAACTAAAAAAGCAATATACCTTTTTTTTTTTTTTTTTAAAGAGAGGAAGGTGAGGTGGAGAGATGAAGGTAGATATAGCCAGAGGAATGTTTAATCTTTCTTTTTCCTTTCCTTGCCTCCTTCTTTTTGCTCCCTCTATTCCCAAATATTAACGGAGCAGCTTCATGCCAGGTAAGGTGCCGGCGGCTGGGAACACGGAACGAGGGAAAGAGATACCGCCTGCCCTCCTGGAGCACCCACTCCAAATGAGCCTTCTATCAGGACAGCCTCGTGCATGCAGGCAGAGTTCAGAAAGCCAGGAGAGGCTTCCCAGGTCCCTCCCCGAAAGGCAGGCAGGAGTTCACAGAGGAGACTGTGGCTTGTTCCAGGACAGGCGAAGACAGGGAGGCCAAGCCGGAGAGGTGGGCAGGGCACACATCCTCATGTTTGACTGGGTTAAGGATGTCGGCCTCCTTCCTAGGAGCCACCAGCAGGAAAGCACTTTCAAGAAGGGTTGGACGATCGCGTTCTGTCTGGAGTCGTAGAGGGGGGATCAGATGGGGAGAAGAGACGGATGGAAGAGGCCACCAAGAGACCCCTGCCTGGTCATGATGAGAGGTGACGGCAGCTTGTCGCTGGCCCTGGCAGAGCAAAGGTAGGGGGGGTACGTGAGTGGAGCTGGGACCCCCCGAGTAAGACAGAGCCCTGTGATGGAGAAGGAAAGAGTCAAAAGTGACTCTTAAGTGCTTGCCACTCCAAGTGTGACCCACAAACAGTTTGGCTCTCAGCAAGGTGAAGGTCATGGGAAATGCTGATGTGGGATGTCTCTGCTCCCCAAGTGGAGATGTCAGAAAAACAGGGGGCAGCTGCTGGTCTGGAGCTCTGAACTCTGAGCTCTGAGCAGAGGTCTGAGCTAGAGCCATAAACTGGAGGGCAAGATTTCAGGAAGACAAAGGGAGCCAACACACTTCACAGGGACAAAGCCCAGCACAGACTCCCCAGGGACAAAGCCAGGAACCACACACGCATCAAGGGAGACAGCAAGTCAGAAGGACACTTAGGGAAGGGGCTAGGGGGATAGAGGGTGGACAGGGAGACCAATAGAAACAGACTTTCACGAGGTACTTGCTTGTGGCTTTCCTGGGTGTTGAAAAAAAGTATTTTTAAAGCAGCGTTGCAGTTTGACGATTATAGGCAGAAATGAGGCAAGCACTTCTTAGCCAGATAAAAATAAAACCCACGGCCGGAGGTCCAATCTACCTTTGGCTCAGAAGGAGGCCTTGGAGCAGCACACACAGACACTGGGCTGTAGTCCCATGGCGCCCACCCAAGACGGGCAGAGAACGGGCCCCGGGGCCCCCAGAAATTCTGTCCTTGAATCCTCCCTGTTGCTGGGGGATGTGCTTTCCAAACCATCTCATCAGACACACGGTCTCTCTTTTTTTGAAAACCATTTTTAAATGAATGTGCAGAATAAAAAAAGAAATGTTCAAAAATTATTTTAAAGGCATTATTTTGAATGAACAGAATCCTCTAACAAAGCATTTTTTGTCAAGTGCACCTATCAACGAGCCCCATTCTGCTGTGAGAGCATCTGACCCCATCATCCAGAAAGCCGCACAGGGCGGGGCCTGTGCAGGCTTCTGCTTCCTACCGTGGTTGTATTTTCCATTCCACAGTTAGAAACTGGAGTCCTGTTTATGCATTGGCTGCCCAGAAGAGAAAGGGCTGGTTTTGTATGGTGGGAGAACTCTAGCCCCTGGTACAGGAAGTCACAGTCATTTGCTGAAAATGAACACGGGGGCATCCTGGCTTTGCTCATTCAGTGTGGGAGCTGGGCCCACAAGGTCTGTCACAAAGGGATGGTTCTGCCCTCCTACACCGGCAGAGCCCTGACCTCACTCCTGCCAAGTGCAGGCTCTAAGACCAAGGCCACTCACTTCCCCTGCCTTGTCTCATTTGGGGCATGAGCCCTCCTGCCATCCCAGCCTCACCCATGGTGAATGACGAGAACATGACATGTGTGACCTCTGTCAGACTTGGGGGGCTGGGCGTGTTACTTGATTACTCCCGCTCTTAGGTCCAGGTGGTCTCAGATTGACCCAGGTCAGCTATCTGCGGACAACAGGTTGTAAGGCAGCTAGGGCCTCTCCTTGGGCAGCGATGATGCCACCAAAGGACCCTGTTGGAATCTGAAGCTCCCGGGATGAGGACGATGAGGGCTCACCCTACAAAGTCACAGACAAATGTTCTAAAAAGGTGTTTTAGGATGTTGTTTCCCAATTTTCTCTCCAAGAAACTGCTGATGACTTTTAGACAGAGAGTCAAGGACAGATGGGACCCCAGTCCGGCTAGGATCTACCTCAGGAGGCCCCTTGCTTGCCCCTGACGCCCAGAGGCAAGGCTCCCTCTCCTCCCGGGCTCGCTTGCATGCCTGCCCATGGCCCGTCCCTTGGGACTCCTGGGTGCTCTTGAAGGACTAGCTTCTTCTCATGCTCTATCCTGTGGCTCCAGCACGGGGGACAGACTCTGCTTGTGGCAGGACTGGAAATGGACTCCTCATTAGCGGCAACTAAGAACAACCTACCCACTCAGCAGGAAGCTCGGAGCTCACTGCGTGAACTGTAAAGAGCGAGGCCTGGGCAGTGTGAGCATGCCGGCCGTGGGGGCCGTTCTGGGGGAAGGGAGCAGAGTTACTGTGGGGTCTGCCCTCAAGCTAGCATCCTTGGCAGCTCCCAGGGTGGCGGGTCCTGTCCTAGCACCATCTGCTCTCAGCCCCCTGCAAGCTCCTGACCCCACCACTCGCTACCCTCCCTTTCCCCGTGTTTGTCTTTTTTGCTCTCTTCATTCTCTTGCTGTGATTTTTCTAGTGCTTCCCCACCCCCCTTCTTTTCTTCCCTCTATGTGTCCGACTTCACGGACACCAACTAACCACTCCGGCTTGACATTGTAGCTCTGGCTCTCTGCAGCTGGTCCCATCGTTTCTAGGTCCTCAGGTTTAAGTGGCTATGGATGGAGTTCTGGAACAAGGGCCAGAGGCTTCCGGGCAGTCAAGCTGAGTTATGTGCCATACAGACAGGTCAGCGTGCCATGATTCACTTAAAATACGTGAACTCCATTTTCCTTTAAAAACATTAATTTTTTTTTTAATTTAAAGATTTTATTTACTTATTTGACAGAGGGAGATCACAAGTAGGCAGAGAGGCAGGCAGAGAGAGAGGAGGAAGCAGGCTCCCTGCTGAGCAGACAGCCTGATGTGGGGCTCGATCCCATGACCCAGGGATCATGACCTTTGCTGAAGGCAGAGGCTTTAACCCACTGAGCCACCCAGGCGCCCCTAAAAACATTAATTTTTAACATGGGGATATAATCATGCTTCCAAGAGATAAAGGGCTCAAACCCTCATTCCCCTATCCCAACACCATGAATTCAGTGAAGCACGGACTCCTGCTGGCTCTTTCCCTGAAATATTTCTGGAATCCATCCACATTGTCTTTCCACCTCCATGGTCCCTTCCCTAGCCTGCGCCAAGGGAACCTGCCAGGGCAGCATCCCTCCCACTCATCTACATGGCTCTGTCTTGCCACCATCCACTCACTGTCTGTAAGGTGGACAGAGGCCACTTTCTGAAACACAGTAGGGTCACTGTGTTGTCTCCTGCTCTCAGGGTAAGACGGAGGATCCTCAGTGGGCTTGGAAGGTGCGTGTTTACCTTCTGCCTCTCATTTACCTCCTCCCTGACTGCCTGGGCTTTTCACGTCAGCCTCTTCCTCGGGTCCCTCCCTCTGCCTGACAACCCGTGCTTATCCTGCGGTTCTCAGATTGGGTGCTCCTTCCCCTGGGTTAGGAACCTCTCCTGCGTGTTCCCACCTGTGTACTTTTGAATTGTTCATCTGCCTCCCCATTCCATGGATGCGGCCCTGCGTTACTGGGCGGGTACCTGCAAGCTTGCAGGTGGGACCCAATCAACCCCATTCATCGCTGTCTCCCCAGTGCCTGCCTTGCATGGGGCCTGACAATCGACAGTTGGTAGACATCCCTCCAACAGCTGAGAGAGGTGCTTACAGAGTCACACGTCCAGCCCTAGAGGATCAATAGCCTACAAGCCCCCTGCTTCCCTGAGCACGGGGTTTTAAGAATCCCAGACACACATGCTGGGGACTTTCTGTCCTCCAGCAAAGCATCAGCATGATCAAAGATGGAAAAAATGCAGGTGCTTTTTTGTTGTTGTTGTTGTTGTTGTTCAGCTAACTGGACTGAAAAATAAACCTACAAATCAATTACTAATAATGGTTTTTCAGGCACAAACCGCTGGTGGAAAACCAGTTACTTTTATCATGTGATAAAAGGCATACTCCTCTATTATGATATCGTTGTAAATTTAACTCCTAAGCGTCAAGAATATGCTCTATAATACCACCTTATTTTTGCCTGCTTCCAGGGGAAAGACATGTGGCACAAACCATTATACAAACCACGGCGGGGGTGGGGTGGGGCTGGGAAATGATCTTTGCTTCAAATCTAAGATGACACCCAGTGAGCCTTTGCGGGAAAGCCTTAATTTCTTTAACTACACCAAGGGTTCTTTTCTTCCCAGTATTTCTCAGTGGCATAAAGAGATTGAGACAAGGACAGTGGGGAGGAAGAGATTCTCAACAACTTTTAAGGAACTTTCAAGAAGGATTCTGTTTACCCAAGAACCCAGAGAGGTGGTGAAGACAAGCTCAGACACTCATCCCGCCACTGAGACCGCCCACCCACCTCCAGGAAGCTATGTGTCTGTGTGCTGCACACCTGCATTTCTTGAGAGAGAAAGAGGAAGAAAAAGGGGAAGGAAGAAGAATGAGCCCAGTGTCATTGGTCTTCTTAAAAAAAAAAAAAAAAAGAGCTTGTAAAAATGGCATTCTTGGGTGTCTGGGTGGCTCAGTTGGTTAAGCGTCTGCCTTTGACTCAGGTCATGAGCTTGGGGTCCTGGATCCAGCCCCACATCGGGCTCCCTGCTCGATGGGGACCCTGCTTCTCCCTTTGTCCCTCCCCCCACTTGTGCACCTGCTCTCTATCTCAAATAAATAAATAAAACCTTAAAAAAAAAATACACCAAACAACCAAAAAACAAATGGCATTCTTGGGGGGGAAAAAAAAAGTTACTGGGTATTACTTGAAAAAAAAAATGAATACAGTCCATCTGGTGGGTGGTGGGGTGGAGAGATGTTACCTGTCATCTTCAGAAGTTTATTTTCTAACAAGTGAAGAGTCTAAACAAGATTTAAGCGGGGTTCTTAACTTCTTGGGTGTGCCGTGACCCCTGCCAGGAGCCTCCTGAAGCTTACTGGCCTCCCCTTCCCTATGTGTTTTTAAATTTATAAAACACATGAGAGGACAAAAGAAACCAAAAATCAGTATTATTTTCAAAATAATTAAAAAGTTGCGACACAACAAAATGCATGCTTGTTTATTCATATGCCAAATAACAGAAGTTAGATTTTATCAGTTGTTGTAATTGTGAAGCAGTGACAAGTGGAAAGGTTGGTCTACATATCTGCAAGGCATCAGAAATGTCTGTGGTTTCTCGTGGTGACTAATCCTATTTGTGTGGTTTGTGGCCTGTATATATAATTGAAGGATATATTAAATTTCATTGAGAGGTTCCTGAGAATAAAGATGGGATTGTTTTTCCTATCCAAGCTCATGGATCCCTGAATTTCATCCACGGTGCCCAGATCAGGAATCCCTGCTCAAAGCAAACTCTAGAAGCAAGGTGTTTGGTCCCTGGTCAGGCCATGTCCTTGGAGGGAGCCAGGCCCGGTGACTTAGCTGCATTTCTCTAGCAGGGGCCACAGTCTACCTATCCTCATGGCAACTGAGCTCCGGCTCTGAGGCTGTTGGAGCCTTGCTCTGTCCAGGTCGCTGGGGTAGATCATGGAGCTCTCTCCCATGTGGGGCCCACGGCTTCCACTCAAGTTGCTGGTACCTTCTGATTCAAGTACACAGCTCACCTCATTAAACTCTCCTCTTGGATCTTAACAGACCCATGGGAGCCCTGAGAAGAAGGCCCAATCCAAGTACAAAAAGCCTATATTATGTCAACTCAAGAGGGTAATATGCATGTCAATTGCACACATGAGAGGATTCTAACGATCTGAATCACTTACACATGTCCCTTGTCTTGCTAACCTCTCAATAATCCCAGGACAATAAGCAGTGTGATGAGTTTACGTAAGACTTTGCATGGGTCCAGCGAGTTTGTGGCAGACGCTCACCTTCTCTACTCATCCTGGAGCCTTCAGAAGCTCTTAGAGGTTTGTGAATGCCTGTGACTTCCTACTCTCCCTGCAAACTGCAGCCCTGCCCAGGACCCAGGCACAGAGCCTCATTCAGTGTTGGATGAATGGCGTGTTTCTGCTAGAGTGGGATAGAGGTTATGGTCTTTCCACACAAGTTAAATCCTACTGTCTGCCTCCTGCTCACCTTCTGGCCCAGCTGAGTTTCTCCCTGCTATGCAGCTGTGCATTAGAGCTTTCCCACAGGGCTTGGGAGGACGGCTTCTTACCCAGGCTACTGGAGTCCTGCTGTGTGACCATTTGCAAGTTCCTGCCCTCTCTGAACTGGAGTTCTCTATCAAATGGGGGTGATACTCTCTACCCCCCCTAATGCACAGGCTGGTTGTGAGCAACAGATGAGATAAGATATAGAATCACCTCCTAAAGTAAAAAGCCTTCCCTAAATATATGATGATATCATAAAAACCCAGGAACTATTTGAGCGTACATTGTTTCTGTGTATTCATTTCCTGTCCTTAATAAAAAATGTAGCAATCTCATGTTACAGGCACAGTAGTAACTTTTTTTACATTATTAATTTTCATTTTTTTAAAGATTTATTTATTTTTAGAGAGCAAGCGAGCATGCGTGCAAGCAGGGGCAGTGGGAGAGGGAGACAAGCAGACACCCCACTGAGTGGGGAGCCAGACACAGCTCAATCCCACGACCCTGAGATTGTGACCTGAGCCCAGATCAAGAGTTGGATACTTAACCTAATGCTCCACGTTACTAATTTTTAAATAAGTGATTCTTCTTCCCCTTTTCCCAACTTAATCTTTCCATGTCAATGAGTCTTTTATTTAAAATACTTTCCAACCTTTTGAAAGTAAAATAAAACTTAACATATTCTAAAAAACCCAATTATTTCCAGAGCTTTTCCTTTTCAATGTACAAACTTATACTAAGCTTTCAAAACAAAAGCACACAGGTTACTGGTCACTATCCCAGTGGCCAGCCTTTAAGAGCTCAGTCCTGCCCGACTGCTGCTGACAGTAGGTGGAATTCTGTGAAACCTTTATCGTTTAACACCCAACAGCGAGCAGCGGGATCAGCTGGTCGACCACAGATATGTTGGAAGAAAGAACTTCATAGCTGGTGATGTATATTTTATCCTTTGCTTCCCTAACTCCCAAATCCATTGCTGGAGGACAATTTCACCTCTAGGCAACTCAAGAAAACAACAGATGGCTGGACTATAAGACACTCTATACTATAAAAAGATGAATAGACACACAGCCTTAGAAAGTGACTGGTCTTCAGTCTTCGAGTCTCGCTGCAGGTGACAGATTGGTTAATTGCAGCAAATACTCACTTTCTTCCCTCTTGAGATAGAATATCCTTCCCTGCGCCACTGACAGATCACAGTCATGGGCATATGGCCATCTGACTTGTTTGGCCAATGGAGGCTTAGCACATGTGCTCCTAAGCAGGTGCCTTAAGAGATACTGCTTGCTTTGGTGTCCCATCACCTGGTCCAGTGATGCACACTGGGAGAAGAAGACATCCCTGCTGGCTGCAGTCCCTCCATCCCGGGTCCTCAGAATCAAACTGGAGAAGACTCACCCTCCTCAATGCCCGGAGCCAAGCCCAGCCAGTTCTCAGAACTGCCCGTGACCCACAGCCACACGAGAAGGAGAAGTGCTATTTATTAAAAGCCATGGAGATATCAGAGGATGTTTGTCAGACAGCATCGCTGGATAGTAGCTAACAGATACGTCTCATCGACTCACTTTACACTGTGAGATTAGCCCTCCTAAGGCCAGATTTTGATCTTGTTCCAGCAATTCCTGCTAGTGGCTGAGTCTGGTCCCTCCTTCTTGGGCCACATCCGGAGCCTCAGGGTGGCTGCCATCTAATTTTTCAAGACTTTCCTCCCATCTCATCCCTTTGTGAGAATTCAGCTAAAATGACCATCCTCAGGTCAGACTAGCTATCCCGAGTGTTAAAAACTTGTCAAATATTCTTTATGGTGTTAGTGAACTTTTCATACGTAGGCAGAAAACTTCTCGAGGGCAGGAGTCCTGTCCTGTACTTCTTTGCCCTCTCCACCCACGTAACCATCTGCTGCTGGAGGCCAGCTCCAATTCTAGGCCGCTCAAGTCAACAGCATGACGTATACGTACGTTTGATTTCATTACAAATGCTTACGTTACTTCCCCTGTTGGCAAACTGTGTCCACATCCACCTCAGACACCCAGAGAAAAGATGGCCCTAAGGGGAGCTGGAGGAGAAAGACAGCCTTTTTGATGAGTTTTCAACATTTCCTATGCATGGTTTCCAGCAGCCTCCAAAAGATGGTGGTTACTTATTAATATTAAAATCTCAAAGTGGCTAATCACCGTGAGCAGTTTTTCTTCTAGAAGTGGCTGCCTCCTGTCAGAAGAAATGAGCAATTCCTGAGGCTTCCACATGGCCTGACCTCCGGGCTGGAACCCTTGCCGATCCCCTGGCTCTCAACCTTGACTGCGACTAGGAACCCGCTGGGAACTGTGCTAAAATGCAGACTCCTGGGCCCACGTAGTCCATCTTAAGACATTTATACGGACTTACATGCACTGACACCTAGAACAAATGTGTTGTGATTTGTGAGTCTACTTCACAAATACGTTGTGAAGTAGATTCTTCTGCAAGAGGAAAGCCTTCGAGGAGTTTCATTTTATTTTGGTTATAGCCTCAAAAGCACCTCTAGACCCTCAATGTTAATGTCCTTTTTAGAAGAAACTCCTGGAAGCAGAACACAGAAGACCTCATTGTGGGGAGAGCATGTTGAGAAAGAGATTGCCAGGGACGGGGCAATGGTGTGAAGACTCCACGGACAGTGCAGAGCCAAGAGACAAGCTGGGGCCAGCCGGGGACCCAGGAGAAGGGGAGCGGGCATGATGTTCGGGACAGGAGAGCTGGCAGGAAGAGACAGCAAACGGCATGGAGGCAACCAGAAATGGTTTTCATTTGACGCAAGAGGAGGTGAAAAGACTTCCAGGAAAGAATGTCATCTTACCATCAAGTGAGTCAGGAAGGTTACTTGGAATTCTGTCATCTGTCACTTAAGTTAATAACACTGAATCACTGCTAATGAGTGACTTCATTAAAACTCCCCTCTCTTTCTGAAAAAGGACTTGAGCTGCCTATAAGCAAATCAGGAAGAAGTCAGTGCCAAAAATACATGCCCCGAGGTCTTATTTATATGCTCAGAGGTGGGTAAATTTGGCTCTGAACTTCTGATATGACTAAAACCATTAAGGAACACATGGCAGTGTTCTGCACAGCCATGAACTGAATTCTGGCCCTCTCTCCCGTCTGCAAAGTGTGAGTTACATCACAACAACGGTGACAGTCCCTGACTTTCTCTTCATTTCAAAAACCCCCTTCAGCCTTCAGTCCACTATAATAGGTGATCAGAGAAAAAAGGAAAAAAAAAAAAAAAGAAAAAAGAAAAAAACCACCTCCAAGTTTGTTTTTAGCTGTAAGAGCTCATGACTGCAGGTATTCACTTAGAGTTGGAGGTAGGCACACAATTAGGGGAGGCACGCAGGAACTTTCCAGAGGTCCATGAAGGTGAAAACAGGGCTGGTGGCTTGGATCCAAAAGCATTAAGATGATTGATAGAGTTTGAAGTTTAGTGACAGGACCTGTTGCTTCAACCAAGGAAAAAGGACAAAACTCCGGACACTGAGGAAAAACTGACAGGCTATTGGAAGGGACTAGATGTCCCGAGGAGCAGAAAAACCCAGCCGTGTGCAACCGCAGAAAGCTTAGAGGCCGGCCCCACAGGAGTCGTAGAGTAAACAGCTCCCCCAAATCTCAGGGGACAAGCCTCTTGGACTGTTTTCAAGCATTCGCACAAGTCTCCGAGCTTCTGTCCTGTCTGGTCTGCCCAGTATGTTGACCCACTGGGTCTCTTGCCTTCAGTAATGCAGTAACCCCCTCCTGACACTGTACAACTTGGCAAAGGGACCCCCCCCCAATGAGAAGTCTGGGTTCCAGAAGACCCCTCCCTGTGGTACCAGCCCTACACTGTCTTGATGACCTCTGCCGTTCTCTCCAGACGGTGAGATCCTTCTAAACAAGGACTGTGCATTCTAATGATCGTTTCAGAGATTTGGAAAATTAGAAGTGACAATGAAGAAAGTATTCACACACACATATACACATGAGTAGGCAGCCCTCAAGTCACTTTCTGCACCTGGTCTGTGGGTCAGGGACATGCGTTAGACCTCATGATATCCAACAGTACAGGTCTCCTTGCATTGCTTTTTCCCCACAGTGTTACTGGTTATTAATGGCTAGCTTATTCTTTTGACCTAACTGTGTAATTGTTTTATCTCATCCCCTGCCTTACATTGGTTAATTTTATAAAGAATATTGTGGAGAGAGGGCGCCAGGGTGGCTCAGTGGGTTAAAGCCTCTGCCTTCAGCTCAGGTCATGATCCCAGGGTCCTGGGATCTAGCCCCGCATGGGGCTCTCTGCTCAGCAGGGAGCCTGCTTCCTCCTCTCTCTCTCTGCCTGCCTCTCTGCCTACTTGTGATCTCTGTCCTTCAAATAAATAAATAAAATCTTAATAAAAAGAATATTGTGGAGAGAATGTATTTTGATTTCTATTGTGATTCCTAACTGATCTATGACCACTTACTTTAATGTATTAATTTGGTAACTAATAACCCTACTGAACTTTAAATGAGCTCTGATATTTGCTGGTACTAGTTCTAATGTTATTGTTGGTTTTCTTGTCACCTGCAACGAAGGGATTATTTTGCCTGCTTCTTTTTGACAGTGCATATTTATTTTATCTCATCTTCCTGCGTTAGTTTAAAAAAGCTAGAAAAATGTTAAATGCTAGCCATGATCGTGAACATCCTAATCTGTGTCTAACTTTAATGTAAAATAACTCTAGCATTTTGCCATAAAGAAAATGTTAGCTTTTTTTAATCTTTACAATTGTGTTAAAGGATATTCTTTTTGTTAGTTTTTTTTAAGTGCCTAGCAATTTGTACATTTAAACAACATCTCCTTCGGTCCCCTATCCCCCATTTTACTCTGTTTTTATGAGTACAGCTTTTCTAGATTCTGCATATAAATGGTACCATACACAATTTGTCTTTGTCTGATTTATTTCACTTAGCACAATGTCCTTGAGATACATCCATGTTGAAACAAATGACAGGATTTCCTTCTCTCACGTGGAGGAATAATATTCCATTGCATGCCTATACCGCCATCCTTATCCATTCATCAGCTGACAGGCACTAGATTGCTTCCATTTCTTGGCTATTGTGAGTAAAGCTGCAATGAACATGGGGGTGAAGATAGCTCTTCAAAATGCAGTGGCTTTAAAAAACACAAATTTAGTGTCTTGAAATTTTAACAGGTCTGGAGGTTGGCTCAGGGTCTCCCAAGGCTAGGATCAAGGTAAAGGTCGGGGGTGCAGGTGCCATTGGGCTTGGGTCCTCTTCCTTCCAAGCCTAGTGCGGCTGACAGCATTCATTTCTTTCTCGCCTTTTCCACATGGTCCCCTCCATCTTCAGGCCAACCATGCAGGATGAATCTTTCTCCTACTTGGAATCTCTGCTGTTTGCTCTGAAGGGCTCTTATGATTACAGTGGGCCCACTTGGATCATTACTTGGAGTCAGTTAATTAGGAACCTTACTGGCATCTGGAAAACCTCTTTGTCATGTGAGGTGATCTAACTGTGGGAGTAATACCATAGTATGGAGATCATGGGGCCCAAATTCAGCCTATCAGACCACCCAATCTTGGTTTGCCAAGTTTTAGAGTTAGAAATGGGTGCCAGATTTTATTAAATCTCCTTTTCTTATCTATTATCATGATCATATACCTTTTGGCCTTTGACGTATTGATATAGGAAGAGACTTATTAACATTTTAAAAATTGCATTCCTGGGATAGGCCCTTCTAAGTCAAAATGACGAATTTTCTTATTATGCTGTTAGATTAAATTTGCTATGTTAGATTGAATTTGCTATGTTATCATGTTGACTTTTACATATATTTATTAAAGAGAGTCTTCTTTTTCTCATGTTATTTTGTTAGATTTTAGTGTTAGGTCTATGCCGTCTTGGAGAAATGAACAGAAAAGCTGTCCAAGCTGCTCTAAGATCTGAAACGCTATTCAGAGCACTGGAAGTAAGATTGTTTGGTTCTGGCATCTTTCTTGGATGTTTCTTTAGTAAATTACTCAGTCTTTCATTATTATTAGTCTACTTAAGTTTCTACTAATTCTTTGACTCATTTTCCATAAAGTCATGTTTCACTGAGATTTTCAAAGCAATCAGCATATTATATAATATGCAAACTAATGTAATTATTTTCTAATAACTAAAAATTCACCTGTATTTGTCTTATTTGAATCTGTTATTTCTACTTTCTTTTTATTTTCTCTTTCAGTCTTACCAGAAGTTTATCTTTACATTGCTTATTTTCCAAAGAATCAGAGGTGGGATCATATTTATTCTTCTGTTTTCAAGGTCACTAATCATTTTCTTCCTGTTTTTCTTAAGCTTATTTTGCTATTCTTTTTCTATCCTCTTGAGATGGATGCTATGTTTGTTTTTTGGTTTCTAAATTCAGGGTCTTTTTGCACTAGATTTTTAAAAACTTTTTATTTTATTGGCCATTCACCATCCAAGTAAATTTCCTGTTTTGGGGAGAATCCCAAAATAGGTGGGAGACAGGACCCCACCCTTCCACCCCCCAATATAGAAGCTGAAAGTGGGTAGTTAACTTCTCCCACCTTGCTAGCTCACGGGTGGGGAAGTGAAACAGGCCCAGGGGCTCCCATCCAGATGTCTGAACCCACAGTCCTTGCAGACGGACGGAGTCAGTTTTAAGTTGAGAGCAGCAGCAGAATTAGAACTTGGTGGTGGTGCAACAAGCATTTTGCTTGTGGTGCTCGTGCCTCCTGTGACATCCTTTTGCAGCCGTGACTGCACTCAGTCACGCAGCCCTCCCTGGCTCTTCCTGGTTTTCGAGCCTGGTTCTCAGGCTTCTCCTTCATTCCTATGGGCTACCTGACAGCTTTCCAAAGAACTCTCTCCTGCTTAGGTCAACTCTTGTGTGTGTTTAAAATGTAGAATTCTAACCTGCATACAGTTTTCTTTTGCCTGTTTCTTATTGTCATTTTCTAACTGGTCCACAATTGTGATTTTGAGGTTTGTGTTGGAAGTTTAAAAAGTTGTTTTTTTGTTGTTTGTTTTTTTAAATATCACAACTGGTCAGGTTTGTGTATTTATCTCTTTGTGACTGATTTCTAGTTTTACTGTTGTGCCATCAGGTATTATGGTCTGTGCAATATCTGTTCTTAGAAAGCTAGGAATTTTTTGTGGCCTAGTATGATTAATATTTGTAAATATTCCACATACCATTTAAAAAAAGGTAAGTATACTTTGTAGAAACAAAGTTCAGCATATACTTATTAATTATATATTAATATTCTTTATTTCCTTACTTCTATTTTATTTACCTGAACCATCAAAACTAGAATTATACAACTGTTTCTCATTAGCATTATGTTTATACGAAATTATCCTTGCTTCCTCTAACAATTTTTACTTTATATATTTTGACACAATATTACTGGGTGCATATATGTTGATGACTGAATTGTTAATTGTACTCTTTACCAGTGTTTAAAATTACTCTCTTTGGCCTATGCACCATAATAAATATAATGATTTCTTTCTATATTGAATTCTTCTTAATCTGTTCTTAGTAATGATCGTTGAGGACTGTCTTTTACTTGGATGTATCTAGCCACTAGCACAGGGTCTGACACATAGGTCCTTATTAAATACAACTGAAAAGGAAAGATATTTGAAACTGGGGGGTACAGTAAACCCCTGTTTGTTTTGGTTCTTGGGAGAATGCAAATGCCATCTCTCTCCATTCCCCTCAAATGATACACTTTCTTGGGAGATTAATAGCCCTCTCCCCATACCTAATAGTTAAAAAGAAATTCCAGAATGCAACTTTACACCAGAAGGCACCTGCAATTCCAAATCTCAGATATTCTAAACCTTTTAAGATTGAGCCCAACAGTGAAGCAGTAGCTCTAATGCGTGAGCTCTAATATACACAGAGTATACACAACAGACAAAATATCAGCAGCTGAGCTCAGAAAACCACATCACACAGGAAGCTGCCGGATCAATGGGACGGAGACACTATGGTGTGGGGTGAGAAGGGGAGTGTGCACTCCTCTCAGGAGAGCGAGAGCACAGCAAAAAAGAGGCAGGGGAATGAGAAAAGGAGTTTATAAGGATTTTTAAAGATGGTGGTACAGCCCTACTCAAAACAAGAGTCACTGAACACCAAGTGGAGGGCCTCTAGAGGTGCTTTGTGCCACCTACACCAGAACCAATAGAGGACAGAACAAAATGGGACCAGGGCACCCCCTATGTAAGGAAAGAGGCTAGCAGCACTGAGTGCAACCCAGGGGCTGACACAGCCTGAGGGCTTCACGTGCCCTTTTCTTTGTCTTCATAGCACTTTCGGATGCGGCACTGCATAGGCAGAGAGTGTCCTCTTTGCCCACACAGGGCAGCAGGTCTGGGACCCAGGGGGCTGCTGCCTCCAAAGGCCACTTCTGGGCCTCAGGCTAAGCTGCTTCTGCCTGGTCAGAACTCGACTAACTCGAGGTAGAGCAGGCTTACAAACGCATGCGCGGTCTCATTGTTTAGCCAACTCAACTTCGTCCACAGGGTGTGATTAAGCTACTTTCAAGTAAGTCCCTTTTAATTACAGGCTTAGATTGTGTTCAGAATACCCAATTCCGGTGAAAGCTGCTGGCTTTTTTGACAGGAGACCAGAGACCACCAAAGGACAGATTTCCCTAAAATGTGGAGCAGACTCACGTGGGGGCTCCAGTATGTATACAGTGAGTTGGAGAGGACCTCCCAAGCACGCAGTGTGCTTTCCAGCACCTTCAGTTAGTCTCACTTTAATCATGATCTGAGGGATCCTGAGGATCAGAGACAGCAGAAGGGGCTCCATGGCCCCAGATGTTGGGCCATTTAAAAATACCGTATAACTTCAAAGATCACCTGGATTAACCAATAAGCCAGAATACTCTGTTCTGTCTGTGCAGAAACAATGGATGGCAACAGAGAAAAAGAACTAGAGAGAAGATAAAGAAAGGTTCTGAGAGACAGACAGAAAGAGAGGTAAACAGTCAAAACCAGAGCGGAGAGGCATATGTTCTCTTCTACTACTGCAGGTCCTCTACAGCCCACCAGATTACAGGAAAACAAGGTGATTCTTATCACGCCGTGAAGATGAATCTTGTTCTGTGCAGTTACCTTGAAGCATCATGGTAGCATTTCCCTGGTCACCCGTGACGACACTGATGGCAAGCACACACTGAGCCCCCAGTGTGCACCACGTCTACCTGTGGTCTTTGCTGGACACTGTCTCACTTAATCCTTAAAAGAAACCTCTGAGGAAGTACTAGGGGCATCCCATTTTAGAGAGGTGGTAACAGTTGGGGACAGTCAGATAACCTACCCAGGTACTGATAGCATCCAATGACAGGACCTCGATCTGATCTTGTGCATTACACCCACACTGCCAACCACTAGGCTCTGCTAACCTGTTCTGTATTTGCACCAGAGTCTGCTCTCCATGGAAGCTTTGTCCCTCAGTTCTCAACTCAAAATACAGAGCCCCTCCCAGTATGCTCTCATTTCAAACTTAGTTAACAAAGAAAAATACTTTTCTGGACCACCTGGGAAACTGCATTTTTCCTCTCTCCTCTCCCAGTGTAAAGCAACACTAAGCCGTGTACGTAGGAAGAACCAACCCAAACCCATTCATTACAAAGGAAGGGAAGGCGCGTGTGCTAACCCTGGCTTTCAGCACATCATTGTACATTTCTCCCTGGCTGCAAAAAGTATAATTCTTTCAATAAAAATTTTCTTCCTACAAATAAAATCATGGCAAACTCTGCAATTACAATTCTCAGTTGGAGACATTTGCTTTCTGTTCTGTTTTCCCGAATGTGGAAAAAGGTCCAATTTGCTGGTCTGCTCACGGGTCACCCCAAAGGCCCAAATGTAGCATCATGGACTGGAAAACAAAAGCTATGTAGGCTTGAATCACTGTGTGGTTGTTCCAGGAGTGCTGTGAGTAGTTTTATTTTTAATCAGCTGTATGCTACTTGTCTCACCTGTCACTTGTACACTGGGGCCCTGGCCAAGCTTTGCCACACTCCAGCCCCAGGACCAGCAGATGCTGCTTTGAGGCAGATGTTGGCAATGTGCTCTTTGGCCAGTTCTCCTCCCCTTGAGCCCCCTCCCAAACTTTCCCCATTCCTTGCCTTCTCCTTTGCTGTTCTGTGTCTCCCAAATATAGGACACCACTATGCTTATTGGTGGTGTGTGTGTGTGGGGGTGGGGGTGCTGGATTGCTACTGTGACTTGGATTCATCAGAAAGGTTGCAGAAGGCCCCTAGACACTGTGGACTGATGGCTCCTATTTTTTTAGCTGGTACTTTCCACAAGACACTGTAGAATCGTAGACAGTTATACTCAAGAAGCACACCATTAACTGCGGCTGATATATAATTTTGGTAAAGGGATTTTACATCTATTCATCAGGGTTCTTTAAGGGACATGTATGTACACCTCCCGGTGTTGGAGGGAATGAATAAGACGATGATATGACCTTTAAGAAGGCGTTTTACAATAATCCAAAGAGAATTTTAAAACTTCCTTCCCAGCTCATCCTCATAGAGGATTCCCGGGCCTAATGCCCAGAGTTATCCATGGCAGGTTATGGGACTGGAGAAATGTGGGTCTTTCCCAGTGGGCAGAGCCTCTGTGTTACCCACCCTTCCTGTGACTTGGGTCTTCTACCATCTCCTTGCCAACTTCATTCTCTAAGAAGCTTCAGACTGGGAAGGAAGATGGTCTGTGGGTGTGACTAGCAGTTCTCTGGCTGAAGTGACAGGAAGTGCTTGCCAAGTAATTCCAAGGGCCTGAGACCCAGGTCAGCTGTAAAAATCCCCTGTTGGGCCAATGGTGGCCAAACAGTAGAGCCATGTCTTACAACGGAGGACCTCTGTGCTACCCATTCCCTCTGCTGTTCCTCCAGTCTGTCCTGGAGAAAGCAAGGGGACACAGAGGCAAGGTCCTGGTGGTCTCTGGGGAGAGCAACCATCCTAACTAGGGGCCTGGAAGTCCTCCCGCCTCTGCCTCTTTTCCTCTCCTTGGACTTCGTGGGGCCTCCAGTTCCCCCCACTAAGTGCTTCTCTGAGGAGTTGGGAGAACTAGACAAAGTCCACCCGGCCACATTTAGGCAACCGAGGGACCTCGGGGTAACAGGGTTTTACTTCTAGTGCCTGCCGATCTGGAAGCTCCAGGAGCAAAGAACCTCACTCTGGTGTGTGCGCTCCGGGAGGAGAAGGTCTAGGGCGCTGTACCCGGAGCGGAGGTGGTGGAAGAAGGAAAAATGAAAAAGTAAAAAAAAGAGAGAGATTTGGTAACACTAGGCTTGGTCAATGGGATCGGCGGCAGGAGGCGCTTGGAATACGGCTAGTACTGAGTTCAGTCCCGCAGGAAGAGAGAAACGCACGTGCTCTCTTCGGCTGTGCTAAAGCGAGTCCTCCGAGGAAACGAGCCCCCCCAGTGCAGCAGACACCTGACCCCCCGCGTGACGGGCCCAACCGAGGCTGTCTCCGCGGCTACTCACCTACGCAGTTATCGCAAAGGCTACAATGAGAGGCACGAGGGGGCCGGAAAATCTTGCAGGTGAAACAATACTTAAGTTTCACAGTCTGTCCATTGATGATGACTTCTTTGGTTCTGGGAGGCGGGCGGTACCCCCCTGAACTGGTGCCGTTTGCGATATCTGTGGAGAAAAGAAGACAAAGAGCGCACGCTCGTCACACGGTCCCCGGTGCCCTGCAGGCTCCCGCATCTAGAAGGGAGGCGTGGAGTCTGCATGTCTAAGGGCAGTGGCCACCCTTGGCCTTGGGACACCTACGCCGTTCTGGGAGGCACGTGACACACGAATGTTCCTGAGGCGCTGAGGAACTGCTGTGCCACAGACTTCCTGGGCCTTGCCAGGACTTGGGCGGGGGAGCGGGATGCTGGGACTGTTTCACACAGGTGGGAGCGGCCACGTGACTGAGCTCTGGCCAATGGGATTCCAGCACTTCCGGTGCACTGCTGCCAGTGGGTACCTCCCCAGTGGAGCCCCGCCCACTCTCTCGCTCCCGGCCAGGGCACTTTAGAACCCCAGCAAACTGGGGACCCTGGATGACTGTGCACAGTAGAGCTGCCTCTCTGACCTCTTCGCCCTCCACACTCTTACATGGACACCAAATCCCCACCGAGTTAAATTGCTGAAGGTCTGGGCTTTGTTACAGCAGGTAGTGTTGACCTATTTAGTACAGTGGGTGATACTGGTATCAAGATCTTTCTCCAGGGGCACCTGACTGGCTCAGTCATTAAGATCTTTCTCCCCTGGTGCATCCCAAATCCAGTTTGAGAATCTCCCACCGTGTATACTGGCCTCCTCAAAAATCCCAGGTATTGGATGGAGGGAACGTAAGTCATATATACGTGTGTGTTTATATGTATTCAAAAATATACATGTATATACATTTAAATATACGTTTAAAGGCATATTATATATATTCAAAAACATATACGTTAAACTGATATTTAAGAAATAATTTCCCTATTTTGTTTGTTGTCTGGCCAGTTTTTTAAATGTTGAAAAAAATACAAATATGTATATTTTTTTAAGTTTCATTTTATCTTACAATCTCGTTCTGGTCCCTGAGTTCACATTAAAATCACCCAGGGAGCTTTTAAAATTCCCCTAATGCATGGACCCCGGGCCCAGACCCATTACATCAGAATCGCCCCCAGGATAGTTCCAATGTGCTGCAGGGTTGAGAAGCCTGCTCTACAGGAAGATAAAACATGGGAGTTTTATTCTCATCTAGACCTCTCCCAGCCCTGTAAGTGCTGCCAGAAAGAATTTGGGGCAGGCAGCTCGCCGCGCAGCCAAGAGCAGGAGGCCACCGGGGATAAATAGCGAGAATATCTAAGGGCTTCGGCAGAGACTCTGCAGCCAATAAACAGTCAGGACAGACCCTAGGGGCTGGAGGAAATCTTGGGAAACTTCATGGTGTTCTGGAAACAGAGCCAGGAGCATGAAAGGTAGCTGTCCCTTTTAATTCATACACACTGAAAGTACACACGATCAGACAGCAACAGTTGAAACATTTGGCAAATTTGCCAAGGGGTAGTGGGGAGTCCCACCACCCACAGAGCCCCGCCCCCAAACAGCTGGGAAGAGAGTTACGGGAAGAGCTTCTGAAACTACTGGTCTTTCCGTCCTGCCCTCAGACAGTCTGATTTCATTGGCGGGGTAGAGTCTGGCATCAGCGTGGTAAAAATTCCCCGGGGATGGTGGTACTTGCAGAGCTGTACCCTCTGCCCGCCGCCCTGCACGCACAGCACCCACCATGCACGCGTCGTGATTATCAGGGGCCCCTCACCCTTCACCCCAATCTTCTGTAAGAGGAAGACAGAGGCTGGAAAATCTCCTCCAGCCCTTTGGCCTTAGTGTTGGAATTTGTGAAAATACCAACCGCAGCGGTAAGACAAGCATATTGAGCAGTTAGCCATTTTCTATTCACAGAAAATGAAAGTTCTCTTAAGCAGGTTATGGGAGGAGAGGACAGAGAGTTCTGGAACACCTGAAGGAGAGGAGGTGGTGGGAGACAGGGAAACGGGAAAAGTAAGGAGCAGCCCTCTGATCCACCCCTGGGCTGAAAACAACCCTTCTACTTAGAATAATTAAACAGCCGTGGAGTCATCCTAAAGAGCCTGGGTGGCCTTGCCAAGTAGGATACCCTCTCTTGGCATGTGTCCCACCTGCCTGGCCTCCTATGGCTGCCCCATGGGACATCTCAACAGCTTTTCCAATAAGGAGAAAGCAAAGAGAGGACATGGCTGTGTACTTCCCTAAGCATCTGGGTAAAAATAACTTGCTTTGAATAGATCAAGGATAAGGTCAGCTCTCCAGAGACCATGCCAACTGGATGCCACTGAGGCCTCGATTAATTATGACTTGGTGCCTTCCTGGTCTTATGTCAGCCCGAAATCTACTGTATCAATTCAGCTCATGAAAACATGGGAAGAAACACTAGAAAGCCAGATATAGACTTTAAAATAATAATCCAATCAGTAAGATTTGTGTTGATTTTATCAGAAAAGTTTAAAAACTGGATTGTCAAGTGCAGTGTTTTAAAAAGTGGGAATGATAAACTCACCCACACTAGAACTACTAAAAAAAGGCCTGGTCTGAGTACCAGTGGCTTGGAGAAGGATCTGCTTGCACTTCTTAAGACAAACTAATGACCCTGTAGTTCCCTAGTATATTCTGGAAAGATTAAAGCTTTGACACAATGTGAACTGAAGGCTATAATTCAACAGACACGGTCAACTGAAGCTTAAGACCGAGGCTAAACCCCAAAATTCTTTGACTTAATATCTGGAGAGCTTTTTATCTAAAAGAAATGGAAAAATCAGAAGACCTAGATTCAGGACCAGCTGTGCCATCATTAACTGACTGAAAGTCCACAGAACTAAAATAAAAACCAAAAAGTCAACTGACATTCAGGATATATGGTTGACCTGTGAACAACGTTGGGTTTGGGGGGCAAACCCCTTGCACAGCTGAAAATCCAAGTATAACTTTTGGCTTCCCCAAAACTTAATTATGAATAGTCTGTTGTTGACCAGAAGCCTTACAAATAACATAAAGTCGATGAAGATGTATTTGGTATATTCTATGTATTAGGTACCGTGTTCCTTAAATAAAGGAAGCTAGAGAAAAGAAATGTTATTAAGAAAATCATAAAGGGAATACACATTTACAACACTGTTCTGTATTTATTGAAAAAAAAAATATCAACAACACATGTGTAAGTGGCCCCGTGCAATTCAAACCCACATTGTTCTGGTCAACTGTAGGGACCCTAAGCAAAATACCACGCCAGAGGCCATGGAGGTCCCATGACCAAAGACAGACATGGGTGCAGAGGGGGCAGCGAGAGGGTGTTGCTGGGCAGTCTGGTGAGCAGTGAGTCTCCTGGCTACCCACATGGTCTTCCACGCACCTGACCTTCTCTTGCTGCTCAGTCTTACAGAGAGCCCGAGCTCACAGCACAGTTGCTTCCTTGCGCCCCCTTGACCAGGCGATGCTGTTTCCTACTTCCAGGCACGATGCCTTCTCCCCCTGGGCCTCCCTTTCCTGCTGTCTGCATAGATACCCGTCCTTCTTAAAGGACCAGTTTGAAGTTCTCTTTGTAAGCTGAGCTGTTTCCTCCTTTAGACTTCTACCATGCGGTTCCTGTATATATATATATGATATTCAATCAGTAGGTCGTGTTGTGCAAGGTCAGGTCCTGTGCTGGGAGCAGGGGGAGACACCTCCTCTGCTGGTGGTTCTTACAGGTCAGAGGGAGGACCTGGCTAGGGCAATGAGACCAGGATCTGCTTTTGTGTCTTCCCCCAGATGCTGCTGGAGGGCGGAGACCGGGCTGTGCCCACTTGCATATTCCCACCATCCAGCAAAGCTCCCAGCACACAGTAGCTCTTCAAGGTACATGTTGTATGGAAGGCTGATCGTTCTGGAAGGTGGGCACCAAAGATGTCTGGATGCCCAGGATTTGTGTCCTCCGTAGGCACACATCAGTCTGATGTGTGAGTCCCTGTGCCCTGTGACCCACCCTCCTCCCTGGGAACGCCTCTCTCAACATCTTCCTCCAGCTGTTGCTCCTCTCAAATACATCCCTGGCCACTGCTGGTCCGGAGGCCCATCTCACCCAGCTTGTCTGAACCACCAGAGAGGGCCGGGCGACACGGACAGCTGAGCACCTCAGGGCACCCCAAAGGGGCCATTTTATTTCACATCACAAATTCAATAGCCACCCCAGCCAACAGCTTTCAGGCACACCTGGGTCCAGGATAGATGTGAATAATACGGGCTTGAAACCCAGGGCTTCAAATACCCCCTGAACACAAAGGAAGTTTCTCCTCCGCATTCAGACAGATGTCAATGGCTGGTCAGAGACTCTGTTCCTCATCCCTGGAGATGATGAAGCCCCGTGGCCCACCCCGCATCATGAGGCACAGAAGGTGGTTCTCCTGCTTGAATTCTCTGACTCTGTGTTTTTGGAGTTGGGTTTTTGTTGTTGGCAACAACTGTGCCTCTGCTTCTTGGGGCTGCTCTTTGTGGTTTAAGCACAGCTGTGGAAAAAAGAGTAATTGGAATCTGTAATACCTAATGGGTAGAGAAATCTCGAATTTGGGGGGATAAAGCTCTAACAGTACTTCAAGTTTATATGAGTCTGTATTTCTTAAGGACACTTTTATAAACAAGCGTTTTGAAAGAGCTTAAAAGACTGAAATGGGTTTTTTTCTTCATGAAGAACCACCCCTCCCCTGCCTTGCAAATTGTCGGTAGCTGTGGCTGTGGAGGCAGAAACAGTGACAGAATCCCATTTTGCCGCAACCTCACGACCAGCAAAGAAAAGGGGGTCTGGGGGGGGGGGGGGGGCGCCGTGCGCACAGTGTGGATCCGGGGACGCAAATGTTCTCACTTGGACAGGAGGCCCGGGCTTAGCAGAAGTCTTAAGTAAGCTGTTAATACATGTCTATTTTAAAGCCACTCTCTGAATAAATCTTGTTCTCTTCTTGAGGCAAATAATAAATAGGGCACTCACATCCTAGGAGACCCACTTGTGTAGCATCTCATTTATTCCTGCTCCAAATTCAGGGAGAAAATGGTTGAACTTTTAAAACTGTTGAACTTCACCATATAAAATAACTGAACTCTGCTTTTTTGAAATGCAAAGGGAATGGGGGCACCGGGGTGGCTCAGTTGGTTGGGCATCTGACTCTTGATTCCAGCTCAGGTCATGATCTCAGGGTCATGAGATGGAGTCCTACCTTGGGCTCTGTGCTCAGCGGGGAGTCTGCTTGAGATTCTCTCCTTCTCCCTTTGCCCCTCCCCCTGTTCACATGCTCTCTTATCTAAAATAAATAAATAAAATCTCAAAAAAAGAAACGCAAAGGGAGGGGCACCTGGGTGGCTCAGTCAGTTAAGCGGCTGCCTTCTGCTCAGGTCATGACCCCAGCTCAGTGAAGAGCCTGCTTCTCGCTCTCCCTCTGCTGCTCTCCCCACTCCTGCTCATTCTCTCTCTCTCTCTGTCTCAAATAAATAAATAAGATCTTTTTAAAAAAATGCGAAGGGAAAAATCCAAACTCACAAAAGGAGCACATTAAGATTCTTTTTCTTTACCCAAAGGATTCGGAACACTGGGATTACCTGACGCATTGAACCTTTATAGACCATTCGGCACTGACAGTGTCCTGGAGAAAGGGAGGAACCTCTACTAATAAATGTTTAACTGGAACGAAGGCAAAGCTTCTCTGAACTAGGATACAAGTCGTAGGGGAAGTATAATTCGCTGTATATGCAGGTCATTACATTATGTCTCTGCATGAGCTGGAGGACAGCTGGTGGGTTTGATACCCCTGAAATTTCATAAGGCTCATTTCTTTGGTGCTCTGCAGCATTTGGACCACAGACTACCCAACCTTGAAATGGTTATCTATCATGAAGGCATATGGCTAAGAGCCAATTAACACAGACTCTTGGCTAAGCTTCCAAGTCCGTAGGAAAATATTCACATGATTCGACCTTAGACAACTCAACTATTAGAGCATCAGGGGGGAAGGTAGAGCAAATGCTGATCTGTCCACAGACATTGGTTGGGTTTCCACTGGAGGGTAAAATGTGAATATTTTCTCGCTGCTCTACTGGAGGGCAGTAGCTTTGCTCCTGCAAATGCTTAGATACAAATGTGCATTTGAAGGCTCACGAATGGGTCACGGTCCCCTAGCCTTCTCCCTCCAGATGAAATCTCTGTTCTGTCAGTGTGTCTTAAATGTTTATCTTCAAAGACTGGAACTGATGCCTGAGGTGAGGCTCACGCAGGCTGAGTTCAAGCCTGAGCCACACAGGCGGGTGGGCAGACAGGTGAGCCCCTTCTGCTCTGTGGGGCACATCTCAAGGCAGAGCAGAGATGGCCTGCAAAGCTGGGAGCAAGAGAACAAGGAAAGCAGGAGCGGGGAACCCGTGGGCAAGCATGGGTCCCACGTGGGACCGAAGGGGTCCTACCAGGAAGGAAGACATGTGGTCCTCATGGCCCAGTGAGGCTTGCCCAGATCCTCCCCTCAGACTGTCAGCATCTGTGAGTGTTGGAGGTACCCTGGTTGGAAGCACAGACCTGGTTCCTGCCTTCAGGAAGTTTACGGTCTAGAGGAGGACATGGATATTAACTAATCAACTTAATGTGTCGCTATACATTCTGCCTTTTTGAGTCAGAGAAGCAAGGACATCCTTCTGGTGTGGGGGCTCTCTCCAGAAGAAACTGTACGTGACCCAGGATCTGAAGGATGATGGAGGGGGGACTTCCTTAGGCAATGCCTGTGCACGCGTGTGCAAGCGGCTGGTCTACTGGAGTTAGGAACTGGGTATTTTAGGCAAAGGGAATAATGACTTGTGCCCTGGCCCCAGGACAGGAGGCAGACAGTATATTCAAGAGGGGAGAGGAGGTTAGTGTGACCAGGACACAGTGCCTGGGAGACGGTCAGAGAGGAAGGCGGCAGCGGCTTGATGACACAGAGCCTTGTGGTCATGTTTGGGATGTTGGCCTTCATCCTAAGTGCAAGAGGAAGCTTCACTGTTAATTTTTTGTGACAACTTGGCTAAGTTGTGTGCCCAGTTGCCTGGTCAAACCCCAGGAGAGATGTTGCTGTGGTGTTTCTAGATGAGATTAAGATTTAAATCAGATTTTGAGTAAAGCAGATAATGCTCCATCCTGTGTGTGGGCCTCGTGCAATCACTTGAAGGCCTTAAGAGCAAAGACCGAGGTTCTCCAGAGTATAAGAAATTCTCTTCAAGACTGCAACACAGAAATCCAGCCTGTGAAATCTGGACTCAAGACTTCGACCTTGACTCTTTCCAATTTTCCAGCCTGCAGGCCGGCCCCACAAACTTCACTTGCCAGGTCCCATAACCCCTTAAAAATAAACTTAGATACTCCTATTGGTTCTCTTTCTCTGGAGAACCCTAACACAGAATCCAAGGAGGATTAAAATGTATATGTAATACAAATGTAGGTAACATGTAAAAAAATATCAGTTGACTACAGTCCCAGAGATGGGCTAGGGACAGAGGGAAGCAAGACAGCCCGGTAGGAGGGACTTGGAATACAAGCCAGGAATGATGTTAGCTCAGAAGAGGATGGGGACTGTGGCGATGGAGAGGAGTAGACATTCCAGAAACGTGAAAATGGTAACATCAGTTACTAGCGGCTGCGATAAATGAGAGTCAGGTGGGTGTCGGGGTTGAGTCTCAGGCTCTGGCTGGCACATGGGGACGGGGGAAGGAGGGGAGCGCACCTGCTAGCAGTGAGTGGGAGGGCATATGCAGGTGGATGCAACACAGAGCAGGACTAAGTGGAAGGGCCGAGGCTGCAGAGAAACATCCCTTGACCATGACAGCATCACAAGGCGTGGGGCCAAGGGCTGAGCCCCAAGGCACTCCTACGTCTCCAAAAGCCAGGAGCACTGGAGAGGCAGAAGGAGGGCACAGTGTTGCTGAGTCACTGAGGCTGGATTCCCTCTGGGAGATGGACTGCGACATCAGCACCACAAAGGTGCTAGGAATAAAAAAGTACAAAGGAAAAACCCAGGGTTTCCCCCAGTGAACTCGGTTCTCCTCCCTTCCAAGGAAATTCCTGTCCTGTGGGACAAGGAGCATGATGGGACCTGCTAGAGGTGAACATGCTGGTGTAGGAGGGGGAGGCTGGCAGGGCAAGCAAGTTTCCCTCCGGATGAAGGGGACACGGCTGGGACGGTTGCAGAGTGGATGGCGGGTGGAGCAGGAAGGAACGGTGCTCCCTCGGGGCTGGACAGAAAGCAGGGGAGTCAAAGCACAGCCAGGACGCCACGAGGGCGAAGGGATCAATGCCTCCCCCTCCGCCCCCACCCCGGGCTCAGCCCGCAGGCCCAGAGACAGGAGAGCAAGGAGCTGAGACTGTGAGTCCCTGGGCTGCCCTCAAACCAGCAGAGTCATTGAAGGAGGCAGAGAGTTGGAGAAGGGGTGAAGAGTGCAGTGGTGGGGAGCTAATGCAGACTCCTGGGGATGGGGACCCGGCAGGGGACCTGGGGCAGATCCCATATAAGGAGACTAGCTGCCTGCCCTTGCTGGAGGCATGAAGGGCGGTGCAGAGGGGATCCTTGTTCCCACGGAGTCTCACACCCATGCTGGCTGTCTGGCCTTCATGAACAAAGCAGGGCACTTGAGGTCTGCTGCAGGGACCAGGGACTTGAGGTGTGCTGCTCACACACCGCGGCTGCCTGTGAACCACTCAAGAGGAGGAACGGAAGGAGACAGGCGCTGCTGCTTTCTGGCTCTGAGGGGCAGTGATGTACATGTACCCTTCCCACTCATGGTGCGGCCCGTGGCCCTCCCAGCCCCATAAGAGGGTGGAAGTTGGGGGAACAATGACAGCGCAGCAGGCAGCAGGAGCCTAAGAAAGAGGGAGATGACAAGTGCAGACAGCAAACCCACGGTGCACAGAGCAGCCCAGGCTGGATCTCGCCTCTCCTGAACATGCAGCTGGCTTTGGTCATGGGAGGTCACGGCGCTTAGAAACCACGAAGGCTTTGGGCTTCCTCCAGACTTGGTCATCAAAGGGCTCGTAGGTTGGATCTCCCTTAGGGGAGAACGTGCCAAGGAAAAAGCATTCGTCAGATGAGAACTGCAACAGTCACGCTTCAGTCCCACAGCCGCTCGACCACTTATGGCTTTAACCAGGAACTGAGAAAACACAAGGAAATAGTTGTAGAGAATTGGGCAAAGCCACTTTCCTCTGTATGCTTCATAGAACATAGGGAAAGGAAACCTTAGAGAATGAGCCTCCAATGCTGCTCGGTGCTAGCTTCATGCATTCATTTGTTATTCCTGTCCAATATTTACTAGGCCCCGACTGTGTGCTAAGCAGCCTTCCAGGTGTTCTGGAGATAACGGTGAACAAGTTAAGTCCTCTATCCCTTTACACTCGAGGGAAGGCTGATAAACCCAGAGTACAGATTTTGAAATGTACAAACAAATCGCCTTTAGCAATATCTCTTACTCTTGACTGAGGGTCAAGGTCACCTAGGGCAGTGATTCTCAACCAGGGGTGATTTCGTGCCCTAGGGAAAATCTGGCTACGGTCAAACATGTCTGATGACTTTTTTGGTTGTCACAAGCAGGAGAGAATGCTATCGCATCTAGGAAGTTAGGCCCAGAGATGCTGCCGAACATCCTATAATGGACAAGACAGCCCTCACAGCAAAGAACCACCCAGCCCAAGATGTCAGTGGGGCCAAGGATGCGGCACCTGGGCCTGGGGGTTTGCTGCTCAAAGTGTGTTCTGTGGACCCGTGATAGCAGGGGCACTAGGAAGCTTGTTAGAAATGAGTAACGCCAGGTCCTTGGAGGCATGTGACAGTTCGAGAAGCACTCTGTCCAGAGGCAAACACTCATTAGCAAGCAGGACAAAAGCTAAGGGTTGGGGGTGGGGGAGTTCCTAGGTGCATTTTTTCAGGTAAGGTGACAAGCACCACCCGTGAAGGTTTGCTCACTTGGGAGCCTTTTAAAATGCAAAGATTCCTTGCTCCTGAAGGTCTTAGGTCCAGTATGTTTAGGTCTTAGGTCCAGTATGTTTAGAAAAGCTCCCTGTGGACAGCAGATGAAGAGGCTTGGGATACAAGGCAAACAGGACGCGGGCAACAGTTAAACTCAGCCGAGTTTCTAGCACTAGCTGGAGAACCGCAGGAGCTGGCCTGGGGACGCGCACGAGAGAGATGTGTGCCATTTACTTTACTTTATTTTATTATTATTAATATTATTGATGTGTGCCATTTGTAAAGATGTTAACGTTACCCGAAGAGCTGATTTTATCTACTTAATTATGGAAAATGGAAAGTGGGCCCCAATGAAGATGCCTGACCAGGTGTTCAAATGGTGCTTTTTTGGTTGCCTTTCTAACAGTCTTTTTTGTTCAAAGACGATCTTAAGAGAATCTGAATATCCACAATGGGAGAGAATGAAGTGGCTCTGGTTTCTGTGACTGGGCCTGTTTGTTTCATGCCCTGCTTCCAGGGGACGCAGTTTGCAAAAGACAACAGCTGTCTGAGGGAAGAAGGGCCCTGTTAAGTTAAAGGAGAGTCCCTGTCCACATTTCTGTGTGCTCACAGAGTTAAGGAGGTGGCTATGAGCGTGAATTTTAACTATGACCATGGAATGGTAAACATCATTCTTCACTGTCGCAAAAATAATCCCACGAATATAAGCCCAAATATTCCTAAAAATAGTGCTGAAGCATATGTTCCAGAAAACAGGATGGCATTGGTGAGAGAAGTGTGATTTTTTTTTTTAATCTGGTGGAGAAAACAGGCCTCAGTTTCTCCACATTTAACTATGACCCTTCGAGTGCCCACAGTTCAGGGGCAATGTAATTCATTGAAAGACCTTGACTGTCAGATGCTATGATGTTCAGAGCTATCAACACTTATCTTTTGGGGGCCTGCCCAGATCCTCTAGGGCAATATATATATATATATATATATATATATATATATATATATCTATCTGTATCACTAACTAATACAATTAAAAACAAGAAAAAGAAAGTGCTTAGTAGCTGTGACCTTTTTAGTTTAACTGAGTTCCTCTAAAACATGCTTCTGGCAAAATGAAAATTAATGACGATCTTATTTTTTGCCATACTTTTTTCCCCCACATGCATGCCAAAGACTCACCCTTAAATATAAAAGAAATAAAGGTCATTTGTCCTTGCAACATTTTAATTTCTCTCACCAAACTGCTGAGCTGCGTATATGAAAATAAATTCTTTCACTGAAGGCCAAAGCTAGAAGTATTTGTGTGCATTTCTAATCCATGGGGACAGTCCCTGCATCATTAGAAGCTACTAAATATTGGACAATGATAGAGCTCAGTCTGGGTTATCGGTGTTTGGAGTATTATATGACAAGGAGGGGAAAACAAGGTTAAAAACTGGTCACGAGGGCACCTCAGTGGCTCAGTCGGTGAAGTGTCTGCCTTCAGCCCTGGTCAGGATGCCTGGGTCCTGGGATGGAGCCCCGTGTCGGGATCCCTGTTCAGAGGAGAGCCTGCCTCTCCCTCTGCTGCTCTCCCTGCTTGTGCTCTCTCCCTCTGTCAAATAAATAAATACAATCTTTTAAAAAGCACCTGGGCGCTGCATGCCACGTGAGAGCGGGGCTGTACTTCCTCATTATCACGAGGGAATCTGACGTGCTTTTATTGATGGTTGAGTGGCATCAACAGGAGGACATTAGCAAGGACCAGCTTCTATCTCATTCTGTCCAGCAATGTCACAAGATTGCATCTTTAGCACTGAGAAAAAGAGAATTAAGGATGCCACTGGACGACTAGTGGATGTTATTTATAAATGCATTGTGTACTTTACTGGAAAAAATGTCCATCTATGGTGGTTCTATAATATTTTCCCTTTTGCTTCTAATCAATACTGATTGAGAAAATTAATAAGAATCTTTAATAAGATGGGGCGCCTGGGTGGCTCAGTGGGTTAAGCCTCTGCCTTCGGCTCAGGTCATGATCCCAGGGTCCTGGGATCAAGCCCCACATCCGGCTCTCTGCTCTGTGGGGAGCCTGCTTCCTCCTCTCTCTCTCTCTGCCTGCTTCTCTGCCTACTTGTGATCTCTGTCTGTCAAATAAATAAATAAAATCTTTAAAAAAAAAAGAATCTTTAATAAGATCACAGGTGTAAATCCATATCTGGGTATCTATGTATCTATCTAAACGTCAAAAGCCTACACACACACACACACACACACACACACACAAGTATATATATAATATTAGCAATAACCAGTTGGAGGGACGCCTGGGTGGCTCAGTGGGTTAAGCCTCTGCTTTTGGCTCAGGTCATGATCTCAGGGTCCTGGGATTGAGCCCCACATCGGGATTGAGCCCCGCGTCAGGCTCTCTGCTCAGCAGGGAGCCTGCTTCCTCCTCTCTCTCTGCCTGCCTCTCTGCCTACTTGTGACCTCTATCAAATAAATAAAATCTTTAAAAAATAATAATAACCAGTTGGAAACTATAAAGGGAAAAAATCCCATTTACTTCAGAAAAAGTAATCGCAAGACTAGGAATAAATCTAACCAAAAAAAAAAAAAAAAAAAAGTTGGTGGGTTTCAAAGGCAGAGCTCTACAAAACAACACTGAGACTTTAAGGAGGTTTCGAAAAACAGAGGAGCGTTCCGCATCCTGGAGTGCATGATTCTGTATTTTAAACATGTCTGCTCTTACCAGAACACTTTATGCATCTGTTACAAGGACAATCAAAAGTCCAATATTATTTGGGGAAATTCTGACGAACTGGAAAAAACGATTCTAAAGCTTCATCTGGAAAAATTAAACAGGTGAGAATATTTGCAAAAAAAAAAAAAAAAGAAAAGAAAGGGGGGAGATAATTGTCCCAGGAAAAAAGTGAAACGTTGAAGCAGAATAGAACATTCCCAGAGAAATAAAAACTCTGTAAGATTCAGTATTTGATAAACGCAGCTTTTCAAATCAGTGGGGAAAACAAGAGCCATTCAATAAATGGAAATGGGATAAATGCCTGTTTGTTTAGAAGGAAAAAACCCCAAATCTAGAACCGTATCTTATACCAAGATACATAAACATAAAACCTTACAGGAACTAGAAAAACGTGCATAAAGTTAAGAGTCCAGGGGCAGGAAAGCGCTTTCTAAACACACAAGCCAAGGCAGCATATGTAAAGAAAAGACAGAGGACTCCGACTACACAAAAATTTGAAAAACTGTATGTCAAAAACTCCATAAAGTGCAAATGATAAAGTAGAAACATTGGTACACACATAACGAAGAGTCGTATCTTCAAAGAGCTCTTACAAACGATTAAGAAAAAGACAAATATTGCAATTAAAATAGGGAAAAGACGTGAACAGGTAACTCACACACAAGGGAGAACTAGGTCAGTAAATCTACTGAAGGAGTTCGCCACTTGGCTGCCCCCAATCTCAAACAAAGGCCCGGGTTAGTTTTAAATGGTGATATTTAGTATTGGGGAGAGCAGGGAGGACAGGCATGCTCGTGCACTTTCGGTGAGAATATAAATTAGCATAACCCTTCGAGGATCTCAAAACATTAACATAATATATCTCAAAACATTAACAACCTATATATACCTTTGGCAAAGCAAGAGCATCTTTAGACATCTGCTTTGGAAAATTTCCATGAATGTTGATTGCGACACTGTTTTTTAGTATTAAAAACTGAAGTGTCAAGAAAACAGAATTGGTTAAATGACTTGTGATCGTGATTCTACAATGGACAGCCATAAACCTATTAAAGATGGAGTGGAATGGTTCATAGTACAGAGCAGGGGAAAAAAGTCTGTTTTCAAAAGAGTTACACATGACATGAGCCCATATTTGTGTAAAAATATATTATGCAGAGAAAAGATACTGAAAGGATACATCAAAATGTTTACCATGGGGCGCCTGGGTGGCTCAGTTGGTTAAGTGACTGCCTTCGGCTCAGGTCACGATCTCAGAGTCCCAGGATCGAGTCCCATGTCGGACTCCCTCCTCAGTGGAGAGCCTGTTTCTCCATCTGACCCTCCCCCCTCTTATGCTGTCTCTCTCGCTCACTCTCTCTCAAATAAATAAAATCTTTTAAAAATGTTTACCAAGGATATCTCTGATTGGTCGGATTAATTCATTTGCTAAAAAAAAAAAAAAAAAGAACTAAATAAGTCCTTTATGTCCCTCATGGGTTCTACAATCAGTATGTGTTATTTTGTAAGGAACAAAAAAACTGTGACTTTTAAAACATCTGGCAAGAGGCATAAAACACTTGCAAAAAGGGTTGAGATAGTCTGGGTTCCCTCTAATTCATAAATTCAGACGTCAACAGAAATAGTTCTGCTGCTTCAGAAAAATACTTTAAATTCATAGATTTCAGCAATTGTTTTATTTTTACTTAGTGACCATTTTGCGGCATCTACTGTGTACAAGGAACCGTTCTAGGCACTAAAGATAAAGCAACGAACAAAACACACCAAACCTCTCTGCTTTCGGGCAACTGACATTTTGTACGTGAGGACCAGAAAGGTTTTGAGCAGAGTGGATATTCATCAATAATTTTAGAAAGATGTTCTCCGCTCCGCCTAAGGACTGGTTGTGAGCTAGATGCTTTTCAGATTCCTTTTTCATTCCTGAAACGATGTGAGAAGGAGTCTGCTCCACTCATTGGGGCCACTTGTCACTCTTGGAATTTGAATCCTCCTCCTAGCTCTCTGGCACACATGGTGCTGACTGGGGCCAAGTCATACAATTAGCTCACTTACCGCAGATTATCTCAGCACAACATTGATCTCTAGGAACACTGCCTTTCCCGCTACTGGGCACTGTGTTCTTTCTGCTGCCACAGTATCACCCAGACTGTGCACCAAGAGAAAGCAAGGGGAACAGAGAATTTTCCCAGGAGCCAGGAGACCCAGTTCTCTTGTCTGCACTGCCGCCCTTGAGTGATTGAGGTCTACTGGTCTACCCAGGTCTGTAGAACCAGGAGCCGGAGAGATGAGCCAGAAGGCTCTTGGCTCTTTCCGGGTGTAGGAGTCCGTATGGATGCATGCCCCCCAGCTTTCTGATTCCACTTGGCTTTGTGCTTTGCATCATGCGTGCGACTAAGTCTGGATCATACTGAATAATGTGCTTGTGTTCTCCATGAAATCAGTTCTTGTATTTTCGCTTTAGTCCCACAAGCAGATGGTGAATGGGTTGAAGGCACACTGCTGGTAGGTACTTAATAAATGCTCGTTAACCAGCCCTCCATTAAATCGATCTCCTCCATGCAACACCTTTCCACTTACAGTGATTCCATGAAATTGTCCAAATACTTTTGCTTTGGACTGCATCCCGAGGACATGCTCCTTCTTGACAAGAGCAGCATGGAAGAGCCCCCCGGCCTGCCCACCCCCAGTGGATCTCTGCATCTAGCTCCTAGAGCCCCACGCCTGCCTTAGTGGGCCCACGGCAGTCCCCAATGTTCTCTGGTACCAGATCTGAAAAAAGGCCAAGGTCATGGCAAATCAGGCAAGAACGAGTTGCATCTCAACTTGCTTCTAAGGCAGGCAATGGTGATTTTGTCTGCCTTACTGGTGCTCATCCATACTTTAATAAAGGGCTGTAAGATCTCTGAATAAAATGTGTTGGGGCGGAACAGAACTCAGATAAATTATTTAATAGCACACACCTTGTGATCAATAACAGTGCAGGCTAGCTTTGACAGAAACAAAACAATTTCATTTTTCCTTTGTTCTCTTCCTCGCTCACAGCGTAACTTGCAACGAGAGTCAAAACTGTGCTGTTTGGACTGGAGGCAAAGAAAATTGAGTTTCCAGTTCCTGAGATTAGCATTTAATGGTCACCAACTTCCACAAGTTTAAAAAAAAAAAACGTACACATAATACAAAAGACAGCACCTAAATGCCTACAAGTCTCCCTCCAGTCACGTGGACACACTGATCCTCCTGAATGTGATTATGGTTTTTTTTTTTCTTTTTTGGGTCCCTTTTGGCAAATAAAGTATCTCGCTCGGGTCCCAAGTTTGTTGGCATAAAGCGTGAATTAGAAATCTGAGTCCTTATGCCTTTTGCTTCTGATTATCTCATCATGTGACAGTCTGCAGACGCCAACGGAGACCACCACAGAAGGACGTTTTTAACTGCAAAGGATACAATGTTTGATTTTTTACGAAATCTTCTTGTCAGCTGGGTAGGAATGTCTCTGTTCCTTTGTCAATTAACTTGGAAGAAATACGACTGAGACATTCTTTGGGTTTCCAGCCCGATTTCATCTGGGCAAGGGCCCCGATGTTCTTAGGAATCTGATATTCCCGGACATTCTTTCTATTCTCGGCCCGTAGGCTAATGGTCTCCATGTCACAGAGATGCTCGGAATGGCCCAACCAAAGTACCTTGTGTTTCACTTTTGTTCAGGCTTCTTGAAGTCCTAGAACTTCAGTGCAGCCCTAGGGCCCAGACTCCTCCAAAAGGGCGGCCTTCAGAGGCCATTAGCTGCTTGTTTCTGAAACCTTCCCCTCCCCTGCTGCCTACTCCCTTCCCTGCAGGTCTGGGTGACAGATTTTTGGCCTGAGGCTCTGAGTCCTTGTTAGCCTTCAGTCTTGGACAGTGTCTCATCAGCCTGTCTCTGCTGGCCGGAGGCGGGTCCAACCCCCACCCCATGGTTTTGTATGTGAAGGAGAGAAACGACCAGATTTGTTCTGGACGCACATGGAGCTGAGCAATGATGGTCCACCTGGACAACTCCTTGCTAGGACATTTGTCTAATAAGTGTCTTCCAAGACGCAGGTCCTGCAAACAAGAAGAATACATGCTCCTCCTTCAGACAGAAGCAGTTCTGTGGGGGGATTGGGGAAGGAACACCCCCACCCCACCATACACATAGTCAGAACAGAGCGATGCAGAAACCAGCCACTCCTGGGTGTCCGCATGTCCTCCAGACCAGTCCCAGCTCTTCCTCTACCTCAGGGTGGGACCTTGGGGAGTGTGCTGGAAGAAGACTGGCAGGCCCTACTTCCTAGAGATGCTCTGTGGGTTTAGGTTGGGGCCTGAGGATCTGCATTTTAATGACAGCTCTGCAGACCTAAGGATGACAGTGGCTTCAGGACTCCCCCTCCCTCCCGCTGGGTAAGTATCTGCTCCCAGACCCTCTCCTGGGAGCCCCCACCCCACATCTCCCTAGAGACACTGCCCAGGGAGCCCTAGGCATAGCTCCTGGGGTCTCTACACCCGAGCGGCTAATGGAAACTGGGGGTCCGCCCAGAGTACACAAGGGCAGGGCCCCTTCTTGTAGAACTTCCCATCCAGTAGTTAGGAGCCAACCCCAGGAGCTCTGCTGGCCCTTCTCACAGTTTGGGGCTCCAGGGCCCTGCTTCCTTTCCTCGCTGCCGTGGCCCGTGGGTTTCATGGTCATCGCGGACTCACAGGCTCTTCTTATGGGGTTCCGCGGCTGGCTTCAGGCTTCAGGGCCCCAGCTGCACCTGCACGGCCTCGTGGCCACACACCTTGGCGACCTGCTCACACTAAACCATCCGACCCTTCCTGGTAAGCAGCTCTCTGAGCGGAGGAAGCAAAACGGTTTTGTTTGATGTATTATAAACCCCCATGTTTCTCACTCAGCCCGCAGAACCTCAGATACTGAGAGAAAAAAGTAAGACCCCAAGAATCTCTATACATTCCATGTTTAACTTTCAAATTCAACCCAACAGTTCAAGGCCAATGTCGTAGAGCTCCATACCAGGCGGGTGCGTACAGTTCGTGTCCTCTTCGACAACAAAGCGAGGGCAACAGCTGTGTCACCTGCATTCCCCATAGTTATCCTAGCATAGGAGAGTGGGTCTCACATTGGGGGCTCTAAGTGGGGACCCTAACGGCTGAATCAGAATCTCCAGAAGTCTCTGACCTGTGTGTTAATACATTTTATGGTCAAAAAGTGACACACGGGGATGCCTGAGTGGCTCAGTGGTTAAGCATCTGCCTTCCACTCAGTTCATGATCCCGAGGTCCTGGGATCGAGCCCTGCACCCCCGCTGAGCCGGGAGCCTGCTGCTTTCTCTCCCTCTGCCCCTCCTCCTGCTTGTGTTCTCTCTCTGACAAAGAAATAAAATCTTTTTTTTAAAAAAGTAATATACCAATGGTTAAAAAAAAAGTATCATGTAAAATTTTAAAACCTCTACAGGAACTCTAATCTGCACGGACATGGAAACCCTTGGCCTAGACAAACCCGTGGCACCGGACAGCTGCTCAGTAGGTGCTGGATGGAAACTCGGACAATAGAGCCTTCGAACCCCGCCTGCCCCATCTGTCTAAGGCACGCTTCTCCCATTCACGGTCTGAGCCAAGCACAATAAACAGCAAATCTCAGGGCCACTCCCATCATCACTGGGAAATGGGGCTCTCTCAGGGACAGTCCTTGCACGGGGCCAGCTAACGCACCCGAGCCCCCCTGCTATGTGCCCACCTTTAAGTTTTAGTTCCTTTCTGGCTGCGATTCAACTTATCATTCAAGCTTGTTCAATTTCCTGCTTCTTGTGTTTTAGCAGATTTACAGCGAGACGTAGCAGCCAACACAGTGTTCTAGATCTTGCTTGTATAAATAGCTTCACTTTCTGCAGGTTAAACGCGCGGGCTCCTCATCCCACTTCCGTGAGGCAAGCGAGGCCACTGGATCCCATGACCCAGGCGAGGACAGGAAGCCCCAAGAGACAGATTTGCTCGGTCCAGGCAACTAGCAAGCCACCAGTAAGCAAGCTTAATAAAGGTTGTGAGTTCATGTAATGATACGGCTTTTTTCTGATTATAAAACTAATACGTGATCATCGTAGAGAATTCGGAATATCAGAATATACAGAGAAAAAGTAAGATCACTTGTCAGTCTAACCATAGGGAAAAACCTCTTTATGTTTCTTCCCATTTTTCTAGGGTTATGCATATATGAAGACTGTCATTTATGCACATTTTTGCATTTTGCTTATTTTCATTTGATGTTGTGGCAAGGTCATTTTCATAAGTCTTTAAATATTTAATATATTTATTTATTTTAGAGAGAGGGGGGGAGAGAGTGTGAGCAGGGGGGAGGGGCCAAGGGAGAGGATTCAAGCCGACTCTGTGCTGAGCCCAGAGCTGGTCACCGGGCTCCATCTCAGGACCCTGAATCATGGCCTGAGAAAAACCAAGCTTTCGATGCTCAACCAACTGAGCCATCCAGGTGCCTCAGTTATTAAATATTTTTGAAATCAGCATTTTCATGACTTCCTTCCTAGCAGTAATTGCAGAAGTACACAGTTGTTCATTTATCCATTTTCTACTATTGTACATTTAAATCGCCCCTAAGTTTTTACAATTTTAAAAATTTCTTTTAAAGATTTTGTTTATTTATTAGAGAGAGAGAGAGAGCAAGCACAAGCAGGGGGAGTGGCAGAGGGAGAGAGAGAAGCAGTGGGAAGCCCATCGTGGGGCTCAATCCTAGGACCCCAGAACCATGACCTGAGCCAAAGGCAGATGCTTAACTGACTGAGCCACCCTGGTGCCCCAATTTTTTACACTATTATAAATAACCCTGCAATGAACATCTTCATATTTATTTTTCAAGTCAAGTTTCAATTTTGTTCCTCAAAGCTCTATGAAGTGGGTACCTATTTTAATTTCTTTTTAATGGATTTCTTCCATCACTTTGTTATTTTGGCCCTAACATTAATTTCTAAAACTTGATACAAAGTGGAAAGACAGCTCGTTATGTTCCTTCCACTGATTCCAGGTCTCTGAGAGCTTTTCTTTTAACCCATTGAGCCACCCAGGCGCCCCTCTGAGAGCTTTTCTTCCAGACTCTTCGGTGGGCAAACCATTTGGAACTGGTCTTCTACAAAATACTATTCATGGCTCTCTGGAGCTTGAGACCAGGAAAGACAAAAGAGGGAAAAAAATTATGTAAAGGGTATTTTACTGAGAAATTAGGAAGTGACCGTGGAACATGAACACCATTTTCCTTCCAAAGCAGGTTCCTTGTACGGGGGCAGAGGCATTTGTCGGATCCTACAGGTTTAGTCAAATCCTCCTCTGTCGGATTCCTGCCACCAGCACGGGCATAAAGAGGCCACCAAAGCAGCTCTGTGTTTGGTGGCCAATCGTACCTACAGAAAGAGGCAGGTGGCCAATTCTGGGGTAGGGTTTTTCATCACTCTGGCAAGGGAGCCACGCTGTCTTGGGGAAAAGAGCATCAGAGTGGAGGGCAGCCAGCTGCTACCAGGTCAGCCGCCCAGCCCCGATGGCATACCTGCTTCAGAAGGCTCTCAGGCAGCCAGACACCGGGCTGGTACCCGCTGGTCACAGAGGGATGGCCTTGCCTCTGCTGGCCAACTCTGTCCAGTGAATCACCTCTGCTGTCTGCTTCTGTAATTACCATCAGACTCTCTGTGTTCATAATTGCCAAAACATGCAAATAGTCATTAAAATATTGATGAAAGAAAACCCACAACCATTGATCATCACAGAAGAGCAGTTGTTAACTGCTTTTATCTCTGGAGAGCTTCGTGGGAAGCCTGAAAAACCTCTCCATCATCACGCTATTTGTGTGTTTGGGGCTGTAATCGTCCTGAAGGGTGACCAGAATCTGAAAAGCCCACCTGCATTTCTCTCAAAGAGCTGGAGGAGAAAGCCAGCATCTGGGGACCGGGACCTAGGTGGCCCTCCCCCAAGGTCACATTTCCAGATGTTTTCACTCTGGTGTATGTTTGGCCAGGAAAGAAAAGGAACCTCCAGCAGGGAAGAGAACTCTCCACTCTACATTACTGGAACTCAGCAATGTTGTTTTATACCCCCAAAGTTCAGTTGGTGGCTTTTGCAAAATGCCAGACCAATAATTTTTATTTTAGTAACGACTCCCTAGAACTACCCTGTGCACTGTCAACTGGAGAAATGGAATCATAAACACCTGAAATGAGGATCTGAGGCAGAAGAAATAAAGCCCAAAACACAATTCTGAGTCTTCCATTGCTTTAGCCTGAATTCAATCTTTCTTTATTGATGGGCTGTTGCTTTTCTTATATTAGAAATTCCTCCTTCCCACCAACTTGGATTCCATTTCAGCACCGAAGTTATTAGTTTTGTTTTCCTGTGGAATTGGTAACGGCTGGATGTGAGAGCCTTCTGGACGGGCCGTTCTTGTCACTAAATGGTTCATCGGGGGCTCTCTGGGTGATGGATGGCTCTTAAACAGTTTCCCTCTGGTAATGCAAACCAGCCGAGGCGCGAAATGAACCACAGACTCACATTCGTGCACACCAGGCATCCGTCTTATGGGAACGAGAGTGACACAGCCATCACCAAGCTCAGAGTAATTACCAGACTTTTTCTGGAATGCCGATACCACAGTTGGGAGTTTTAGACCTGCTGTCCAATATGATGGCCGCCATCACCTGTAGTTTCCGAGCACTCAAATGTAGCTAGTCTGAATTAGGATGCTTTGTGAGTGTAAAAAATACACACCAGATTTGAAAGACTTAGTACAAAAAGGAGAGTATAATATATCTCAGTACTAAGTTCTGATTACCTGTTCAAATGAGAATTCTCTGAAGAACTGGGTGAACTAAAAAAATTATTAAAATCCATTGCACTGTTTCTTTTTACAGTATACAGCGGCTACTAGAGAATGCAAATCAGCATCCTTGGGTTTGTAGCTCACAGTATATTTCTGTGATATGGTGCTGGTTTGGGCGGTCGAAAATATCTACTGGAATTTAGTGGAGAATCTCCCCATATGTTATTTATTGGGGTGGCAGGGGGGAGGGCTGGTCCCAGGACTCTGCCTGGATGTGCACAGCACCAGCCCTCATGCTGGTGTGGACCCTTCACTCCTGGTCTCTCTCTCTCTCTCTGCTCTCAGATCTGTCTAATGTTCTCGCTTTTCTCAGTGGTGTGGGAATGAAAGTAGGAAGTCTGCAGGGACGGGTCCAGCGCCCAGAGGCGTACCACACACCCTTCAAGTATCTTGACGCTCAAGTTATTTTTAGAGCTAACTTCACAAGTAAGAACCACCACAGCCCTGCCCCTGGAATAAAATTTTGCTTTTTTCTCAGTCTTCGGCCTAACACAATCTGGACACACATCTAACCGCACAGCTCCAACAAATGTGAAATTCCACACTTCAGCCCTGACCGCTCAATTTCTGTCCATTTATATAAAAACTCTCACATATCAGATGATTCACTAGAGACTAAAATCCGAAGATGGCAAAAATCAAGTTTCTTTTGTCTCTTATCAGAGCAGCCCCTGTGAGTTCTAAGAGCGCCAGGCTTCTCTCTCAGAGCCACAGTCTGACCCCCTCTCCTCAACTGTACACCTGCCGCAGCCTCCTCAGGATGTCTGGCTTCAGCTTCCCCCTCTCCAGAACCCCTTCACTCGCCGCTGGAGAAATTTCTGTCCTGGCTACAGGGAGCTCAGAGCTCTACTAGACCCCACACTTACTGCACCGCATTCAGCCCTCCCCTACACTTGAGGACAGACAGTATTATTGCGTCTCTGATCCAGAGAAGGGGACCCCGAGGCCAGAGGGCCGAGCACTCAGCCCAGATCGTGGCAGTGAGGGGCAGCGTCAGGGTCCTGGCTGCCTGCCTTTAGGCCTTTGCATGCGGCTCAGCTTCACGTCTCTCAGGCAGCAATCCCTCCACACCCACTTCCCTGGCACAGACCAGCCTCCCCTCCAGTGCAAGCCTCCCCCCACCTCAATACTCCTTTTGCCCCACCCTGACATCGTGCTGGCTTCAGCTCACCTGGAACCCACCTGGACCCACCCTTGGCCCGTTCCCCCTCTGGGTGACCTTCCTCTCCCAACACCCTCCGCCAAGCCCAGGCGTGCCCGAAGACCTCAGCTGTCACCTCCTGCTCAAAGCCCCTGCTCTGTTCGCAGCCTGGCACCCACCATCCCCATCCGTGGGGCTGAAGCGACTGACCTGCCTGCTTGGGACTCTTCATCTGCAGCTTCCCTTTGAAATCTGAGAACCTCTTGGACTCCTCATAGGAATCCCTGATGTTTTCCCAAAGGAGGGCAAATGTTTTTACTCCTTCCCAACCCTGACTGACCCCCTGGATTCCAGACCACCCCCGCCCGGCGGTGAGGAGAACACCATCACCCAGCTCTGCCTCAAGGAACCCACGTCCCCTGCGCAGTGGGTACATGCGTGGCCTCAGGTCCCAGGCGTGGCCTAACTCCTGGCTCTGCTGTTTACTAGCTGAGAGAATCTGGGAAGTTCCTGGTCTCCTTCGAGCCTCAGTTTCTCCAGCTGTAAAGTGGTAAAACAAGAACAGCATCTGAGAGGTACTTCGGCTGAGAGAAGCGAATTAGCCACAGAAAGCTAGCTCGTGTCCCTGTATTTCTCTTTCCCGTCCTAAGATTCTGAAACAGCACCTCCCTTCCACTCTCTGGCCCTCCACTCCGCCATCTCCTCCGTCAGCTGGGGTCCTCCTGTCTTCTGAGATGCAGTTCAGACTTGTTCTCCCTACAAACTCTCTCTTGATTTCTCTCCCCGGCCCATGGTTTCCTCTGTTCTGTCCCATCCGTGGTGCTCAAGCCCGGGGTGGTTTTTGCCACTCCCCCCAGGGACACTTGGCCCTGTCAGGAGACAATTTGCTTGGGATGGGGTGCCGAACCCCTGCCAATACAGGACATCCCCCACTCTCACCCCACAGAGAATTCTCTGGCCCCGAAACGTCAACAGTGCAAAGACCGTCACCCCGCACTAAAGTCATCGGTCCGTGTTGATGTTCCTGTTTAACGACAACAACAACAGCCTTCCTGGCTGTCTGAAGCCAAGGAGAGATGCCTCAGGAGGAACTAAGCCTGGTAACACCTAGATCTTGAGCTTGTAGCCTCCAGAAGTGTGAAAAAGTAAATTTATGTTGTTAAAAAGAAAAAGAAAAAAAAAACCCTTCGGTGGTTTCACTGATGCATGCCAGCCTCCCGCTGGGTTTCTTCTGATTCTTCCACAGAACCTAAGACACTGCTGTGCTTAAAATAGACTGATTAATTGATCATGATCAATTTTCTAACTAAACAGTGAGCCAGGAATATTTTTCATCGAAGGTGTGGAGTATGGCATCACAAGATGAAAAAAAGCCACATAAATGTTTGAAACATCCTGTGCTGGTCAAGAAAAATGCAGAAGTCTAGTCACCAAGCCAAGTCTGTCCCATCACAGGAGGGGCTGGGGGAGTCAGAGAGCCCCCTCCCTCCACCCGTCAACATCAGACACAATTACACAGGTCACCTCTTCGTGACCTGTTTCTTATCTGTGTTCTTTTCTGAGAACTTGACCGTTTGGTTGGTATTCATGGGATTAATATGCTAGAAGACAGCCAAACCTGGTCATCCAAATCTAAGAGAAAACGTGTCTCTTTTCTACAATGGAAGTGGCAGCCAGGAAGGTGCATCGGGGATCTAAAACTGATGTCGAGGGATGCCTGGATGGCTCGGTTGGTGACACGTCTGACTCTAGATGTGGGCTCAGGTCATGATCTCAGGGTCGTGAGATCGAGTCCCACGTCTGGCTCCACACTGAGCATGGAGGCTGCTTAAGATTCTTCCTTTCCCTCTCCCTCTGCCCCTTCACCCCCGGCTCATGCTCTCTGTCTAAAGAAATAAATAAAATTGATGTCGAGTTGTTCAAGGCACAGGTAAACAGGACGCCTGGCAACTGTTCCCTACTCTGCCACAGGGCTTTCCTGCAAAGATGACAACTAAACAGAGTGGGAAGAAAAGACCTTCCTTCCCACCAGCACTTCCTGGGGCAGCCCCGTAACTGGGTGGGGGGTTTCTGTGGAGCCCAATGACCAAGCCCCTGACCCATTCCTGCCCAAGGTGAGGAACAGAGAAAAGGCAGTGAGAGCCGTAGGCATCCTTGTAACTCGTAACAAACCTCTCTGTGCAGACAGCAAAACCGAGGGCAGCCCCAGCCCAAATTCCCATACTTCACTTGTTGGCTCGAAAAGCCTAGAATTCCAGTCTATTACAGAGAGCTGCACGCATCTGGGGTGGGATGTGTAAGAATGATTAGACAAAAGCTCTCTGACTTGGCGAGAGGAGTGCTGTCCTTCCAGACGACGCCCAGACGACACTCCAAGTTCAGTAAGGCGGGCCTGGACCACCGGGAAGTTACACAAACTGAAAAAGAAACTCATTAAGGATCAGAGGCTACCATTCCGAGCAGGCCTTTTCTCTGGGTGTTTGCGAGCTTCTAAATCAACCCTGTCATCAGCCATCTGATGGAATCCAGTCAGGAAGCTGTGGCCTGGCTGACCCACAGCCTGGCCCGCTCTCACCCTCTCAAATGGTCCATTACACCGGAGTGAGGGTCGAAGATTTACATCTTGTAAAACAGAGCCCTGGGTGAGGGGGGTCCTCCTGCTAGGACTTTTGGCTCTGGAGGAGCGTGGGACAGACATACATGAGGAGGGTAATCTCATGCTGTGGGGGACAGACAGCAGTTCCCACTGGTTCAAAAGCGTCAGCAATCCTTTGATAGGAGGTGAAAGGCAAACTTGTCCCATGAGGCACCAGAAGGAAAGCCTGTGTCCTGCCAAGTCACAGGCTCTGTCGCGGTCCCCTGATTCGGACACTCTGGGATGCGGGGTGTGGCATCTGTCTGAACAGGCCCTTCAGTGATTCTGCTATGTGTTCAGGTGTCAGAACCGGTGGCCTTATCCATAGCACAGAATCTCACTGTATTAAAAACTTTAATGCTGGGGCATCTGGGTGACTCAGTGGGTTAAGCCTCTGCCTTCGGTTCAGGTCATGATCTCGGGGGTCCTGGGATCGAGCCCCACATCGGGCTCTCTGCTCAGCAGGGAACCTGCTTCCTCCTCTCTCTCTGCCTGCCTCTCTGGCTACTTGTGATCTCTTGTCAAATAAATAAATAAAATCTTAAAAAAAAAACTTAAATATCATTAAAAACAAAAATGATTCTGCTCAGGTATTCCAGATGATTCCATCACTTACAACTTTACAATGACCTTGATAGAAATGAAAAGAACTCTGCTAAGAGTACAATTTCCATTATTATAGTGGCTCGTGCTGAGTAAGGACTCAAGTATATGTTGAATATGTGAAAAATGAATGCATGTACGAGGTTCTTTGAAGAAATGGTGACATTAAGAGCCATTCTCTCAAGCTTTACTCCGAAGTGATCCGAAGCAAGATAGACAATACCAATACCTCTGAGAGATTCTAACAACTATTTAGGTCCAGTTCTGGATCCTTTAAATCTGTGATGCCTAATATGCTAGCCAACAGACACGTGTGAGCCCCAGGAATATGAGTAGTCTACACTGAATGTGAGTAGTCTACACTAAAGATGCTATGAATGCAAAATAACACTGGGAAGATTCAATGCCAAACATTTTTTTAAAGAGGAATGTAAAATTTTTTATTAGTACTTTTTGATATTGAATGCATGTTGAAATGATAATATTTTGGATACCCTGGTTAAAGCTAATATAGTATTAAAATTAACTGTATCTGTTCCTTTTCATTTTTTAAATGTTATTACTGGAAAACTGACAATTACACATTTGGCTTGCATTTTATCTCTATTGGATGTGCTGCTCAGTGGTTTTTTTTTTTTTTTTAAGATTTTATTGATTTATTTATTTTAGAGAGAGAGAAAGAGTGAGGGGAGGCACAAAGGGAGAGGGAGAGAATCTCCAGTAGATGCTGAGCAGAGCGTGGAGCCCACCGCAGGGCTCGATCTCACAACCCTGAGATCATGACCTGAGCTGAAATCTGAGAGTCGGACGCATCACCAGCTGAGCCACCTGGGCGCCCCTGGGCTGCTCAGCATTCCTCCAAGTGTGTTACATCTAGCTGTGTGAGAGCCGCAGGAGGCTTCAGTCCACTTCTACTCTACTGCTTTCTCTTGAGTATAAGGAGCAACCCATCTATCACTCACTCAAGGACCCTTGGATTTCAAGTTTCCATCCTTAGAAGAAAATAAAGAGATTTTTCTGAAGTGCACACTCCAAATTTTGATGGTAATGTGGCATTCATCCACTTGTCTTGTTTTCTCCTAGACAGTCTTCATCTACAGTCTCAGAATAAATGGTCTTCACTTCTGCCCACCTCTGTAAGTTAAGAGTTTTCCTTTGGGGGCTTATGCAAGTAAATCTGGATAAATGAAAAATGTGAGGAATTTTTCCCTCACAAGAGAGGCTCCCCCATTCTCCCACTGTATGCCTCCTTCTGTCTGAGTGCTGGCTATAAGTAAGGCCCTACACCTGTCCCAAACTCTGGACAAATCAGCAGATGTTAATCTATTCCTAGTCTTAGGCATACATTTGGAGCCTCAGAACTTGTCCACCAGAAACACAAAATTACAGTTTATCTACCTCCCATAGGTTACTCTTGAGTTGCCCCAGGCACAGAGGGAAGGGAGCTAGAGCACACGTCCACCCCACCGCCAAAACTGGCTGTCAGTCCCTACCCTCCAGCATTAGATTCTAAAGGAGGTGGGAGAAAGATCACTTGGAAAGCCAACAGTGAGTTGGTTTGATTATAACAAAGTTTTGGAGGAAGATCATTGTGGCAAAGTTTGTTTGTTTGTTTTTTTAAAGATTTTACATATTTATTTGACAGACGGAGATCACAAGTAGGCAGAGAGGCAGGCAGAGAGAGAGAGAGAAAGAGGAGGAAGCAGGCTCCCCGCTGAGCAGAGAGCCCTATGTAGGGCTCGATCCCAGGACCCTGGGATCATGCCCTGAGCCATGTGGCTTTAACCCACTGAGCCACCCAGGTAGGTGCCCCTGTGGCAAAGTTTCATTGACTCGCAGACCCCACCGACATCACAGAGCACGAAAGCTTATAAACGACATAGGGGCATCAAGGCCAGGTAAGGGATAAGCAGAGACACTAAGAGTAGGTTACGCAACAAGGGGCCCTAGCATAGACTCCAGCCACAAAAGACAAAACATGCATATATTTTATGAAGCAGAATGTGGGAGGGTTCCCTAGACTTTTAAAAAAAAAAAAAAAAAGAAGGAAGGAAGGAAAGAAGGAAAGAAAGAAAAAAAGAAAGAAAGAGACAGGAAGGGGGGAAAAAGAGAGAAAGAGAGAAAAGCTCTTCCCAAGAAAACTTCAGGGAGTGCCTACTGCTTCTTTGACCAGAGCAGCGTTCTCTAAGTGTCCTCTCCTGCCCTGCTGGGCCCCTAATCCTGGGCCAGCCCTGCACCTGCTCAGCCCATCTCCTCCCAGCCCCGACCCAGCCCGCCTCCCGGCCCTGGTCCATTTCCTCTCTCCTCACTGGGTGCTTTGTTTCCTTTGATTCCTGAGCTGCCTTTCATGCTACTCTACACTTTAATGAGAAAATGCCTCCCACTTCCAGGCACAAAGAGCCTTCCCACTCTTCTGATTAACCTCCTCCAGCGGGATTTCTTTCCTGAAAAGCCATTCTCGCTCTCCCCTCCTTCTCGTGCCTTGCACGCTCACCAGGGCGGCCGCCTTGCCGTTCCAGAGCCCGTTTTGCCCAACACGCCCTGCCCGTTCTTGGATGAAGCGCGGTATCTTGGACTCCCCCTAAAACCGATCGACTGACTCATTCCCTCAGTCAGAAGAGCCATTGTTCCATCATTTTACGTCACCCTCCCAGGGACGGCCAGTTAAAGGAAGAATGACAGTCCTATTCCTGGGAATCAACTTATCTCCTGTTTCATGCACCTACAGTTCGCTTGCAGGGTTTACACAGGTGTGCGTGCAGCTTTGCAATCTAAAATTATTCCCAGAATATGTCATTCTTCTTGTTTAAGTAGTTCACAGGCTAAATGACCTAGAATATTCAGGTTCTTGGATTTTCATGGTCAAGCCAAGGAGGAGGAAGGATTTATTTCTAGACTCATAGGGTGATAACATTGGAATGGATCTTTGCACTCAGAGGGTCTATTTGATATGCACTAAAATCGAGGCTCAGAGAAGTTAAAACACTTCTCAGGGTCACACAGCAAGTGGAAGAGCTGGGATGCCGACTCAGGCAACGTAGCTCAAGAGCCTGGGCTCATAACCATACGCTTCACTGATAACAAAAGCACACAGGGACTTTGGAATCTGTAAAGCACCATCAAAAGAGAAGGTATTTGTCATACAGTTATCATTAGTCAGTAATAATAAGGGAAAAGATACCACTCACAGGCACTGCCAGGAGACTTCTACACCGAATGCTCAAAGTCAGTGAATTTGTAGTTAGCCACATTCCTGAAATCCTGGCAGTCCGGGGAGCTTAGGAGGAGAGGAAGTAAACACTGACTGGGGGGGGGGGGGGGGAGGATGGAAGACTCTGGGCGCCGTCCCCGGCTGAGAGCGAGAGGCACCAGGGCTGTGCTTCTTGGCTTTCAAGGGTCCTGTTAAAAATTTAGATTCAGAGTCGCTAAGTGTGGTGCAGCCTGAGGCTCTGCATTTCTAATAAGCTCCCGGGAGATGTTGTAGCAAGGATTTAGGGACTCAGTTTCAGAAGAGAAAGGGCAAACAATAGGTATCTGCAGTTGTCTCCCTCTGAGCCTCAGCTCACTCTGCAAACCAAAGGAGTGGTCCAGGGTGATCTCCACGATTGATTGCCGAGGCCCCTTGAAGCTGGAATGTTCTATGACTCAGAGCACTGCTGAGGACAGGCCTACCTGGAGTCCGGGAAGTGGGTTCCCCAAGCTCTTTCACTGACAGGATCTGCCCAGGTCAGTGCCCCTGACTGGAGAAGGGCATTCCACGAACACACACCCGACTCTTGCTCTTTCCTCTAGGCCTGTTCTTAAACCATGGGGTCCCGATTCCTCCATCGTTTTGGTGCCACCTGGACCTTTCCATCCCCTCCTTACAGCTTCTGGCTTCCTCTGCCCTCTTGCAGCTGACCTGTTCCTCACCCTGGTTCGCTCATCTTCCCTGCGGCACAGCCTTGTATATGAGAGCAGATTATAATTACAGCACGGTTCTTCTTTCCTCTCGTTTTTCTTTTCCTTTTTCCCCTTCCTTCCTTCCTTCCTTCTTCCCTCCCTCCCGGCAATGTGTGTCAGTACTGCTGTGTGCCATCATTTTGCTGATCTAACAGACTCTAAAGAATGGGACATTCATGCGGTGAGAGAGAGTCCCCTCATCTGTCATGAAGCGATACCTTTGCTTCGAGGGCAGTTTCATTAATTCTCTAGAATAGATTCCAAACCTGTACGTGTGGACACTTATGTAAGTAAGTCGAACCTTCAACTTGTTAAGACTTATTATATTAAAAGAGACACCCAGTGGCTTCAGGTCACTAAAATACCCGTGTGGATTTAGGAATTCAGATTCAGAGGCTCAAGACAGTGGGGACAAGAAAGTGTGACCTCAGCAAGTGCCCCTGGCTCGGTTTTCCCTCCTGTCCAAGGGAGGAAAATACCACTGCCTTCCCACAAAGCTGTCTGGAGGACACCGAGGCAGGCGGTTCTGTAACGCGCACCCGCACAGGAGGGGAGCTGCTGGGTGCTTTTCCCCGTCGTCCTAATTCTCCACTCCAACCATCACAGGAAACTGTCCTAACCTCACAAACAAGCAAATGCATTTATATCTGAAACTGGCCTCGGGTCCAACACATGGTACACTCCCCCAAGTTCGCGTTTCTACAGGAAGAAGGAATAACATAGGCTTCAGTGAACATCCTGGATGAGAAACACCCAGCCTCCCAGATCCTTTGGAAAAACAAAAATCTCTGGCTCCTTCCTTCCCTCAGAACTAGAGCCTTCAAAATCTTGTGGTATTTCCCCAAATACCACAATTTTGAATTGTGACATCTGGTTCCCAGCTCTCCCAGGCCTGGATTTTCTTTTTCTTTCTTTCTTTCTTTTTTTTTTTTTTTAAAGAGACAATCAGGAATTTTGACATTCTGAGTTGCCACCCCGAGTTGGTGTGGGAGAATCACTGCCCACCCTTCCCTGGCATCCGTATGCTCTAGATGATTCTAGCATTTTCCCTCAAACAAGGATATCTACTTTTTGTTTTCATCCTTGGATGCCATTTTCTTCAAATGTCTTGTCTCTTCCAGACTGTATTTCAGATGTGCTGGGACACCCTGCTCTCCCTCCCCTTAACTCCTTCATGAGCATCACGAGTCCCAATGGACAGGAGGTGCCTGGATCTGCAGGCGGTTTCAAGAGGGGCGTTAGGTTGTCTGGACTTTCCCTGTGTTTCTACTCTCTCCACCGAACTGGGATTTGAGAAGCAGGCCCTATGGCCACAACGTGCTGGACACAGCTCTCTATTTCTAGGCCACGGGTGACGGAGGAGTCAGCCAACAGGACGGGAAAGCTGGATGATGTCGACAGTCTGGGGGAGAGAAAATAACTTAGGGGGAATGGGAAGTGCTACTTGTTCCAGTAAGACCAGAAATCTGTTGCTCGGGGCCTGGCTCCCCAGAGCAGTGAGATGGTGGGCCGTGGTTAAAAGCACTTGGTGGGGCGGGGTAATGGGAGACAGGCCTGCGTTCCTAGCTCTGGTCAAATGACCTCTGGCCAATCACTTTCCTTTCTGAGCCCTGGCTTTCCTGTGAATAAAACAGGAAATGAACAGAGCAGGAAGCAAGCAGCTGGGGAGAGAGGATGGCAAAGGCAGAAGGAATCCTACCCAGGCAGGTGTAGTTCAAGTCTGAACAGAGTTCCTAGGGCTGGCCGAATGTTCGTGAAAAGCCGAAATGTCCATAGCAGAGAACGATTATACAGATATACTGGGAAGATTTTGGAGGTGAGCAGAGAGATTCAAACAGGATTCGGGAGAAAGGAGCAGAAAATATCACCTTCTGGAAAGAAAACTGGCAAAACCCAATCAAATTAACCACCAGGATCCTGCCCCTTCTCTTTCTGGATGTTCTATACTGTGGGCATCTAGTATGCATTACCCAAAGTGAATCCAAGTGTCAGGTAGGTTTAATCACATATCCATCAAAGATAACAGATGTAGCCCAAGGCCAAAAATGAATGGAACCATCACATTTTAAAGCAATTTTATGGTGAATATTACCAGTAGAAATAACCAAAAAGAAACCAGTATTGACTGCAAAACATGCAATCACCAGGAAAATCTATCTTAGTAGAAGTCATAGTTCTGTAAGAAAATTCCTAATGGCAACTTTCAGGATATAAAAAAGACCTGAACAAGAAAAAAACTCTTAGTTATAAATTTTATGCAGAAAAAAATTACTCCAATTAAAATGATTTTAGTAAAACATCGAGATGGGAGAAAATTGGAAATAGTGGAGCTTTACAATACAGAACATTGATAAAAGTCTTCAATTGGCTTAGAGTAATCTCAGAAAGTATTTTCTTCAACAAAAATCCATCAGTGTTGTTAAAATCCAATTAAGTGTTTCACCTCTTAAACACAGAATTAAAATGTCTCAAGGGGGGGGAAAAAAACTCCAGCAAGTCAAGTTGGCGGGTGAAGACATCCTGTTCCCATGAAACTCTTCCCAGGAATCACACTCTGTGGCATTGGGCATAACCGAGGCTGGTTGGCCGGTGTTTCCTCGGGTCAGGAAACCATCCTGCTTCCTAAACATCTCATCTAAAGGATGTCCAGACCAAGGACTAATTTGAGAAATAATGAAAGGGAAACTTTCATCTTAGAAATGGTGGTTGGTTCTGTACACTTCAAGAAAAGTTGTTGATGGGAGTCTGGCGGGAGAGTAGGGGGTAGGGGAAGAAGAGAAATAGAAGTAGGGGGAGGGGAAGGGGGAGAAAGAGATCTAGGGGAAGGAGCGGGAAAGGAGGAGGGGGACCAAGAGGGGACAGAGGAAGAGAGAGGGGAAAGGAGAGAGAGGGAGAAAGAGACAGAGGGAGACAGACAGAAGGAGACAGAGAGAGAAGGGAGACTCGTGTGCCCACTGTGTCCCACCAACTCTAACTGCCCAATAAAAGGGGCAGAGCGAGGCAGTAATTCTTCAGATTCTGCTCCTGCCACAGCCCAGGTGAGTTTTCTAAAGAACACCCTGCTTCCTTGGATCGGATTTGACACTCCCCAAGCAACCATAAGATCTTTGATCAATTTATCTCTCTGCCTTTTACGGATCCTGCCTTTGGTGTTGTACCTAAGAACTCCGGGTGTCACGGTTACGGTGACACAGGGAGAGATTTTCCGAAGGAACCAGCCTCGCTTTGGGATCCCGACAAGCTGAGTTCGCATTTCGGCTCCTCCCGGATTCCCTCTCTTGGGGTCCCTCTGGACTGTCGGACTGTCGAGGCGTGGGAAGAGGCAAGACGCATAATGAAAAACAGAGAGGCAGACCCGCCGCTCTCCCCCATTTTGATCCCTGGAAAGGTCTATCACTACTTGAAATGCTTTGACCCAGTGACTTACAACACAGTCTCATTATTTCTTTCAAGCCCCAAATCCACTGCGTAGTATCTTATCCTCCCTGAGTGAACCGAAAAAACGGAGTTTCCCAAGTGTCACGTTTCCAAGCAGGACTCCAGTGACCAAGTGAGACCTCCCTCACCCCTCCCCCACCCCGCCCCACCACTGCCATCCTGGGATGTCATTTTTAGCTGTAAGGTAATGAACCAGGAAAGCTCTTTCAGAAAAAAATAAGGGTAAGGCCTTTTAAGAAACGGTAACAGACTCTGAGACGCAGAGCGTCCCCCTCTTCCTCACCACCTCCTCCCCTCCCGAAACCTGAAGACAGGGAAGCTGGTCCCCCCCAACCCCTTGGCACAGCTTCATTCAGTTACTTAGACGGCTGGTTTCAAGTGGCTACCGTGGGCTTCTGTAAGGAGAGCTCTATAGACAATTAGAATTAATAACTAATAATAATAAGTTTCCAAATCTCATTTTCATTTTTTCCTTCTTCAGTTAGATAGCACAAAGCCAATGTGCTAAGACTTCATTGAGACATAATCTTATTCTCCACGGCCAAGTAACACACGGAAGGACTCCTAATAAAGAATTAGACTGGCTCAGCCATTTCGTCCTATCACGTGGCAGGTGGAGAATTCTTTTATGACAGTCTATGTATGTGGGAGGTGAGGAGAGAACTGGCTGGGAAAAGAGAAGAATTTTTCTTTTTAAAAACACAAAAACAGGGGTGCCTGGGTGGCTCAGTGGGTTAGTCCGCTGCCTTCAGCTCAGGTCATGATCTCAGGGTCCTGGGATCGAGTCTCGCCTCAGGCTCTCTGCTCAGCAGGGAGCCTGCTCGCCTCTCTCTCTCTCTGCCTGTCTCTCTGTCTACTTATGATTTCTCTCTGTCAAATAAATAAATAAAATCTTAAAAAACAAAACAAAGACCACAAAAACAAAAGCCCGCAACCATTTACTGAGCTGATCCCGAGAAGAACCTTATAGGATAAGGGTTATTATTCCCATTTTAAAACTAGCCTAACGCCATACAACCAGAGGCGAGTGGGCCTTCTTCTGCTACCCCGTCTTCCTCCTCTCTCCTTCCTCTCCTCTTTTTTGGACAGTTTCTTGTGCTGTAACTTACCACCCTAGCAGTTATCCTCTGGAAGCATGCAGTAACATGACCTTTCATAAATGCATCGGGCTGTGCCACCAGTACCCCAGTCCACTCTTACACCGTTTTCACTATTCCAGCAAGTTCTCTCACGTCCAAGTGTGGTGACCCTCACCTGTGCCCCCACCCCAGGCAATCACTTCTCTGCTTTTTGTCTCTAAAGCCATTTCATATACACGGAACTACACAATAGGCAGCCTTCTGATCTGGCTTCTTCCATTTGGCGTGTTTTTACCACTAATCCGTGTTGTAGCATATGTCCGCACGGGGCTCCTTTTCATCACTTACCGACCGTGTGGCTATACCACATATGGTTCATCAGTTTGCCCAATGATGGACATTCGAGTTATTTCCAATTGAGGGTATTAGGTACAATGCACATCAGGAACGTAGGTTTTCGTTTCTCTTGAGTATATACTTAGAAACAGACTTGTCAGGTTATATGGTAATCTATGCTTAAAGTCTTGAGGAATTCTGAGGACATGTTTTCCAAAGTGGCTGCAGCATTTTACCCCACTGGTGATGCACGAAGGTTCCCATTTCTCCAGGCCGTCACTGATGGTTAGAGCTGTTCCAGTGGGTGTGCAGTGGTACATCACTGCGGTCTTGATTTGCATTTCCTTCTTTTCTTGTGTTCATTGGCCATTCATAGATCTTTTTTGAAAAAATGTTCAAATCCTTTACTCATTTTTGATTGGGTTGTTTTTCTTATTATTGTGTTGTAAGAGATCTTAATATATTCTAAATACAAGTACAAGATCCTTTTATCAGACATATGATGTGCAAATACTTTTTCCCAGTCTGTGGCTTGTTTTTCTATTTTCTTAATGGTATCTTTTGAAGCACAAAAGGTCTTAATTTGATGAACTTCAATGTATTATCATTTTCTTTCTACAGATCATGCTTTTGGTATCTATGTAAGAACTCTTTTTTAAAAAAATATTTATTTATTTTAGAAAGAGAGAGAGCATGCATGTGCATGGGTGGGGGAGGTGCAGGGACAGAGGGACAGGGAGAGAGAGAATCCTCAAGCAAACTCTGTGCTGAGCATGGAGCCCAAGAGGGCTCAATTCCAGGATGCTGAGATCATGACATGAGCTGAAATCAAGAGTTGGTCCCTTAACTTACTGAACCACACAGGCACCCCTTTGTAAGAATGCTTTGCCTAACCCAAGGTCATGAGAATTTTCTCTAAGTTCTGTTCAGAAGTTTTAGAACTTAAGCTCTTACACTGAGGTCTATGATCCATTTAGAATTAAATTTTGTGTATGGTGTGAGGTAAGGATTCAAATTCATCTTTCTACATATGGATGGCTGATTTCTTTATTTGTTATGGCTTTCTTCAGCTTTTCTATTTCTTTTTGAGTCATTCTTTAGGTAATTGTGGCTTGCTGAGAATTTGTCCATTCATCTAAGTTGTCTAATCTGTGGCGTAAAGTTAAAATCCTTTTAATGTGCTAGGGTCAATAGTGATGCCTCTGCTTCCCTTCCAGATTTTGGTACTTTGTATCTTCTCTATGTCTTTTTTTGGAAGGAGTGGTGAATGGTATAGTTCAATATTTATCAATTTTGTTAATCTTCTAGAACTAACTCTTGGTCTCACTGATTTTTCTCTGTGTTTTCTGTATTCTATTTCATTGATTTCCACTCTCATCTTTTTTTTTTCTTTTAAAGATTTTATTTATTTACTTGTCAGAGAGAGAGAGAGAGTGAGTGCACAAGCAGGGGTAGCAGCAGGCAGGGTGAGAAGCAGGATCCCCCCTGAGCAAAGTGCCGAACTGAGGACTGATAAAGGACTTGACCCCAGGACCCTGGGATCATGACCTGAGCCAAAGGGAGATGCTTAACCAGTGGAGCTACCCAGGCGCCCCTTCACTCTCACCTTCAATATGTCTTACTCTTAGTTTGCCCTTTTTCTAGTTTCTTAAGGGGAAACTTCAGTTACTGACTTTTTTTCCGTATTTCACTCCAAAGCAAATTAGCCCCTCAGGCAGGTAAGCTGCTGATTTTCAGTGTCTTCCCTGTCCAGCTAGAACTTCCTTACCTTTGGAATTCAGGTGGGCACTAGACCAGCCCTGGGTGAGACTATCACAGACACCCAGTATTCTTATCCAAAGTCCACTAGATTTTCATGAATAACTGTCCCTCAATACAGTTGAATTCTAGACCCATGAAATGGCTGTGATTGTTTTGTCCAGTTTTCTTGTTGTCTCTTGGTGATAGGATATGCAGAGCCACTCAAGTCTGCCATGCTGTCCTGTCTTTAAAGACCCTCCCCTCTCCCTCCTTTGAAACAAGATTTGGTTTCATCCTTTACCCCATCTAGTACTTTCACAGATTCTGTGTCTCAGAATGTGGGTAGGGCAGAGCTGGTGTTAAAAATACTCATGTTGAAAAAACCACTCTTGAGTTATCAACTTAAAGCCAAAGGAAAAAAAAAGCACTTTAGTAGATCACTCAACTTCCTCAATATTAACAGGGATGAACAGAAACTCTGTGCCTCTTAGAATCTGCATTTATGATAGAGAATTTCAGTGGCACTCCTTGTCATCCCCAGTTCCCAATCTTGCTGATTTCACAGATGCTCCTTGCACTATCTGAGAGGTGGGAAAGAAAATAGGATTGCAGCAGGAAAATGCTTCAAGGCCAGTGTAAAGACCAAGGTACTCAACACACTGCTTGAGTAGAGGGTTTTCAAGCTGTGTGCTAAGGTGATGTGGGTACAGGCTATGCAGTTTCCAGAGGCCCAGTTCTGTTTCTGAAGGAAACTGGACCAGTCTCCTCCCCAAGACATGACACCCTGGAAAGAATAAAGGCTGAGACCCAGGAGACCTGGGTTCAAGCCTCTGGCTCTGCCACTTCCTCCCAGTTAACCACCATGGGGCTCTCCGTTTCCTTATTTGCAAAATGAATGTCATAATCAAGTCTTCTTCCCAAACTTACTTGGGTATGGTTAATTCAGTGATAACTGTGGATGGCCTTTACAGAGGATTTACATGCTATAAATGTAAGCCTTTAAATTATGAATTAATATATAATTAATGTCTTGAAATCCCAAGATGCACTGGCTAAGAAAGAGACTGTCTCTCCACTGCTGATTCTTCCTTCCTCTGCTTGCCTGCCTCGGGACACAAGAAGGCTGCAGCCAGAGGACCACCACCATACACTCCCGTCATGAACTCCTTTACTGCTCCCCTTCTGCACAGCCGGAATGAAGGATGGAGGCAGATGCCCAGAGGACATAGCCATGCTTTGGTACCTGGAGAGGGCAGTCCATAGCACATGTTGCCTCTCAGAACCCACGCTCCTATCTCTTGACACCGGAAAGCCGGGGCTTTTGGCTGAGTGAGGCTGGGAAGAGAAGCCCACAGGGTAAGAGGAACAGCAGGAGGGAAGTGTCAGATGGGTTTTCATGCTAAGCTTTACATTCACACAGAGTCACCACAACCCCTCAGCCACACTTGTCAAATTATCATAGTGTCACTGCAAAGCTACGAATTCACAAATGCAAACTTTTAAGAGCGAGAAGTTCTCTTTTTAACTAAAAAGGGAACATTAAAAGTTTACCCTGCAGGGGATTAGGATTTGTTTTAATATGTTTAAAACGGGTCCCTGTAAACTTTTTACATTTCAATACAGGGTTCCAATATCTAAGGAAAAATGAAAGCTCTTCATCTTCGCATATACCATGAACATATATCTTTGTTGCCTTAATAAAGAAAGTTCTGGGTCCTAGGCTGGATCAATGAGACAGCAGGGGAAGACGTAACCTCCCCAGGCTTCTAGGAAACCAGGAACAAGAAGGACGCTCGTAAAGGGAACACAGAGTTGCCCCTAATAACGACAGGTCTTACAGGACAGAGGCTCTTCCTCAGCCGGGCTTGGGTTTCAAAGACACATCAGGACCCAGAGCATCATGAGGGAGGCACCGCTGCTTGGTGGCACCACCAGCCCCTGGGCTGACCTCCAACCACTTCACATCCCACCTCCTACTCAGCCCGTCCTGCCACCGAGGAAATGAGGACTTCCCGGACGCCTCCCTGGTTACGCGCCACTGTCCAGTGCCCGTCCTGCACCAGCACCTGGGCCTGTCCTCCCACATGGCAGCTGAGCCCCAGTGGGAAGGGACCCAAGGCTAAGGGCAGCCCATCAAGGTTACCTATTTGTCGCTCCAGGTCAGCGGCTTCATCGGGCGTGGCTCGCGGAAGGACTCCTGGGTCACTGAAGCTGGTGCGAAGCAGGGTCCCCATCACAAAGAAGAAGAGGATGCCACCAACCACGGGGATGGCGGGGGTGATTTTCACTGCTAGATACGGGCAGCTGCCAACAGGTTGGAAAGGCCAGGAGGGGAAGCGGGGAGGGGGAAAAGAAAGGAAATACAATGTCAGTAATCAACAGGGCACGGTCTGTATCTTCCAAGAAGCCGAAAGGCTTATTAGAGGAGCAAAATTGATTTCCATTAAAAATTCATCTATGTTAAGCATTTCCATTTGGGGAGGTCCACAGTTCTCTCTTGTGGATAATCGAACCCTCCCTTTCCGGCCGCAGTAACCCAGGCCCTCTGCTCCCATGGTGCTCCTTGGGAAAGACACGGGCAGGCAAGGGACAGTCACTGTGCTCCGTAATCATCATAGGACATGTTGGGCTTGGATGCTTTGTGGTCAATATAGCACGTGAATTTGTGTGACCTGCCTGCCCTTCCCTGGAACTGCATCGTAAAAGAAGACACCAGCTTAGAGCCATCTTCAACAGACCCAGCCTCTCCTTCCTGAGTCAAACACATTCATGGCATGAAAAAGCTAAGAATGGTAAATTCATCCTTCAAAGGCAAGAAAACATTTTTCAATCTTTTGGAACTAAGCTCTCCCAAAGAGGTTAATGAGCAATGGAAATGAACTTGCAAGCAGGCGTCTGAAGAGGCTAAAAGGATTTAGGCAGCTGGGATATGATACACTCCTGCTTTCCAGAAGGCATGTGAGCTACCAACTAAAGAACATGGCCCAACTCAGTTCTACAAAACGTCCTCACTGTCCTTCAGTCCTGGGAGCTGATGTGCAGCGAGGACTGGGATGAGTCGGGCAGACTAACATCTGTGCCAGTGGGCTCCGGGACAGCTTCAAGCGCCGGGCCCACTGTCAAGGTCCCTTGATTCCATGGAGGTGGCGAGAAGCAGAGTGAGAATGACCTCGATGCCTGGAGGTGAGTGAGTGAGCTGAGTGGGATCTGCCATGACCACGATCAGTCTGTTGTCACCACGTTCAGTCACATCATGGGCACCAAGGGACACAAGATGGAATCAAAGAACTGTCATATCTGGAATGGGAAGCACCTCCAAGATGGTCCACCCCGTTGGCCGATGCTCGTGTCCATACTCGAGAAGAAACAAAGAGAGGGAGTGGGGTGGAAAGATCTGGTCAAGACAAGGGGCTCCATCCTGGGAATGCTAGCGACCAGCACCCCATTCCTGTGCAGTGTTTGCAGAGCAAATGGTAAGGTCACTGACAGGTTGGTAAGGGGATCTCGCCAAGAGTCCCAGGACTCAAAGACCACAGGGCATGATGGCCTCAGGCATGATGGTCAGCCTCAGGCCCGTGAGAACATCTGGTCTTCTAGACACCTGGAAAATTGGACAGGTCTCTGTGGGACGGTTACTGCGATCTGAAGACCAAAGGCCTCTCCAGAGTGCCCTGTTTGAAAGGAACCCACAGAATTTCCTACAACTTTAAGAAGGTAGAGGAGTGACCCCCAACAGGACTAGGCCCGTGGCCTCCAGGAAAATCACCTGGGAACAAAATATATGACATTTCTAATATCTCTTTCATCTCTCCCACACCAACTGCTCTGCAGAAACAGAACAAAACCACCATCACCGATATCATGTCACACTTAACTTGCTGGGTTGTCATTGTGACTTCCCTTCATAGGACTCACGGGAAAACAGTCCATTGTCCTTCCTGCATCACTATGACCCTGTCCAAACTCCCAGACACTTAGAGCCTTTTTAAACATCCTCAGGGTTTCTTGTAGGAAAGCGAATTTGGAAAAAAAAAAAAAAAAAGCCAGCAGATATAAAGAACTTGCTGTGGAAAAAAGGAATACAAGACCGTCTAACCTAAAGACATCCACTTGGTGGAAGTATTCCGTTAAATAATGGAAAGGATGTTTTTAATCCAACTGATTTTGCTCTGCATTAAATTAAAAAAAAAAAAACCAACGTTGCTTTCCTCAAGTGTAGTCTGGCAAATCCTGACATAATTAATACCCTTTAATGGGGTTCCAGTTTTCCTTAGAAAATGTGAAAAGCTTCAGGTCAAATAAACAAACATTTAAGAGACTGGGGACACCATAATCTGGTAAATGGCACTTACTGTCTAATCCTGGATTGTGAAGGGAACATTTTCTTGCAATAAGATTTAAACAATTAGAAGGTTTTAAAAGATGGCCCCACTGAGGGATTCAGTATAAAGTGACAATCAAAATCACATTAACGACGGAATCAAAGTTGGAATCCTAATGTTTGTATGGGGCTGAATCCCAGCTCATGGTACAGGGTGATGCGATGGGCTCTGGGGATGGGTGCCTCTTGGGCACCTCATGTCTACGATGTTACGTTTGGCACATTTGGACTGTGATGTGAAGCTTCTGTGAAGAACTTGTAATAAAAATTCATTGCTGCAAGTCTGCCGAGTAAATCTGTCACATCAACCTGGAGCTAAGAGCAAGGAACGTAGACTCCAGAGGGTCCTTAAAAGGTATTTGTGTCATAAAAATGATGTTATCTTTACTATACTTATTATCAAATAAAAAATAACCTCCCCCATTGTATTAAAACTTGAAAATGCGTTAGGTACCACAATCAGAAATAAACACAGTCCCTATTGAAGGCATAAAACTGAACTTAGTCCTAATAGACCTCTATTTATAATAGTCTTAAAATATTTTTTTCAAGTTTTTATTTAAATTCTAGTTAGTTAACATATATGGTAAAATTGGTGTCAGATGTAGAACTTAGTGATTCATCCTTTACATACAACACCCGTGCGCATCACATCCTGTGCCCTCCTTAATGCCTGTTGCCCCTCTAGCCCATCCCCACTTCTTCCCTCCATCAACCCCTATCACTAGGAGTCTTTTATGGTTTGCTTCTCTCTCTCTTTTTCTTCCCCTTCCCCTATGTCCATCTGTTTTGTTTCTTAATCCCACATATTCCCACATAAGAGTGAGATCATACGTATTTGTCTTTCTCTGACCAACTCATTTCATTTAGCATGAAACCCTCTAGCTACATCCATGTCACTGCAAATGGCAAGATTTTATTTTTTTTGATAGCTGAGTAGTATTACTCTGTGTGTGTGTGTGTACACATACATCATCTTTATTCATTCATCTGTTGATGGACATTTGGGCTCTTACCATAATTTGGCTACTGTTAGTAACATTGCAATAAATATCAGGGGCATGTCCCCTTTCAATCAGTAGCCCTAAAATATTTTTTGTAGCCTAAAAGAATCTACTCTAGGTGGACTCTGTGTGTGTGTGAATGTGTGTGTGTTTGTGTGTGTGTATGTATTTCATAAAAATGGTTAGAGAAATGATTGTATAGAAGATGATTTCCCAGAATTCAAAGTGCAGGCCAAGTTTTCTCCTCTTTCTCATCATTAATGAGTTTGGATAGGAAAGAGTTGGAAGAGTCATTACGCAGCAGCACCCAGGGCAGAGCTGGACAGGATGTTGGGGCAGACCGGGCAGTAGGACATGATCTTAATGGGTGTCACGAGCTGTGATGTATTTAGGTCCCTCTGGCTTCTCCAAGGTTGGAGCCTACTTCAGTCCTGCTGGAAACCCCCTTGCGAAGGTGGTTTAGTTGATCTTAGGTGACAGTGTACTTGTCTTTCCTTTTACTTGCTTGACCTCAAACTTGATGTGCTCCAGGTCTCACAGAGTGCCTCCTTCGAGCAAGATGCCACTGATGAGTAAGCCATGTCCTAAAAAGTTTCTTGTTGTCCCAAGTGCACTGGTATCTTTACGGGACACTTCTGGCCACTTCTCCAGGCTGACAGCTCCAGAAGCCTCCCCTTACCTCCACCTGCCTCTCCTCATCTCCCGCCAACGATGCCCACTGCCCTCATTGGCTAACACGTGACATTCAAAGGTCAGAGAGATCCTCTGTCTTCTAAGCCTGCTAGGTACGAGCTTAATTTCCTCCTAACAGGTGCTGAGAAGATTTCACCCAGGAAGCTTCCCTGGCCAGGAGAAGGGTAGGTTCTCCCCAGTTCACAGAGCTGAGTGTGAAATAGGTTTGCACCTGTGAACATTAACTAGAACCTCTAACCCCTTCACAGCCTGAAGTCCTAGCAGATAAAACTCCTTATTTTGGTACAACTTTGGACAGACCATCTCCCTGTACAACCTACCTCTGTGAGACAAAGCACAATGTCCAGTTTCTCTTTGAAATCTTGGACAACACTCTTTATAAGAAGCAGCAGAATTCACACCCCTAAGTGCACGACAAGATCAGGGCACCTTCCCACTGCTGCTTGGAGAGAGTGGAGAACGTATGAAGTCCCTCTGGTAAAGACAAGGCAATCAGCAGACCCCGCCCCCGACAGAGCTCGCTAGACCTCCCTCCGGAAGGAGGCAAGGCTAACGGGAAATCCCAGCCAAGCCCCCGTAGCCAGCACGGCTTCATAGCCCAGCCACGGCAAGGAGCAGAGAAAATTCTTAGCCCGAGCTCAGACAACTGGAAAATGTTTCCTTCACATTTCTGAGCAACTGTGGCTGGGATCTCCAACTCTGAGAGCCATCTGTGAGGAGGAAGACTCCTTCCCCCGAGGGCCTGGATCTGATACAAGATGATGCAGCTGCCAAAGACACAAACCTAAATGGAGGCCTCTCTCTAGCCAAATTGTGACCTACATACAGCCCAGGGCCTGTGGAAAACAGGCTCTAAGCGATTTAGTCTTCATAAAGCTCAATGGGAAAGTGTCAGGAAAGGGGAAAAAAATTGCAAAGAATCTGAAAGCATGTGTTTTCATAACATGAAAGTAATGAGCTAATTTAGCACCAGACCAAAGAAATGATAACCTGATAAGAAGCCATGCCAGGGCCCTTTCCCCTCAATGGTGCGCGTCAGTGGTGGTCGGTAGGCTCTGGCTTGTGGTGAATGAATACCCACAACAGACTGTTACCTCGTTGGATGCCAGAGGTAAAATTTTTCCAGGTAAAAATTAGAAAATGTAGCATTATCAAAAAGGTAAAAGGGATATTTTTCTCTCCCTCCTTCCTTCTTTTCTTTCCTCCCTTTCTCCCTCCTATTCTTCCTTCCCTCCTTCCTTCCTGAGAGAGGGATGCCCGGGTGGCTCAGTCGGTTAAATGACCTGAGCCTTCAGCTCAGGTCATGATCCTAGGGTCCTGGGATCAAGCCCTGCACCAGGCTCTCTGCTCAGCGGGGAGGCTGCTTCTCCCACTTCTCCCCATTCGTGCTCTCTGTTATTATCTCCGTTTCTCTCTCTTAAATAAATGAATAAAATCTTTAAAAGAGAGAGGGAGAGCAGTAGGGGGAGAGGGAGAAAGAGAATCCCAAATGGAGGAAGAGAGAGAAAGAATCCTAAGCAAACTCCATCACAACTTGGGCTGAAATCAAGAGTCAGATGCTCAACTGACTGAGCCACCCAGGTGCCCCGAGAAAGAATGTTTTCAATTCTACCAGCAATCTTCTCAAATCTGTATACAAAATAATGACTTGTTCTTTGGTGTTTATTGATGGGATAGGGTAGTTTTCTGGGTGCTCTTGTTACCCGAGCCCATACCTTAATTCCTACAACATTGTTTTATCATCAAACAGATACTGACATCCCAGAATCAGTGCCGTCCTTAATTCAGCATTCCTACTTAGAGGATGGCTCACCGGTTTGAATGTGACATACAACCAATTCCTTGGACAAAACTCCTTGGGCCATGTTAGTTTCAGAGACATTTCAGAGAGGAAATCTGGATTTCATTACTGGGTAGCCAGATTTCTCTGTTTCTCCACGGGACATTTTTTGGGCAGTGGCGGGGTGGGCAGGCGGGCGGAGATTAGCTTTACTTAAAAAGAAAAACAAAACAAAATAAAATATTAACAAGATGTGGCAAAGGCATTAAAACCAGGTGGCCTTTGGAACAGAAAGTAAAGAATCTTTTCTTATATCAAAGCAATTTGAGTCATCTTTTAATTTTTCACTTGTAAATGGGTACACATACACAGGAAAACAAAAAAGAAATTCTGTTTTGTGGCTCATGACCCCGACACAACACAGCCTACATTTGATGTTTGCGTCCTGTCCTGTACGTATGGACAAGTAAACACCAGAATCACTATTCTTTACAGAGAAATGAGGCCCACCGTGAAAGTCCATACAGGAAGGGGGAGACAGCCTTGGCTCTGTGACGCTATACACCAACAAAAGACATTTCTGTGTTTCGGAAATCACAAAGTGAACCTATTATTTTACATTCCAGAACCCTGATTGCAATGCATTTTGGTAATGGATAGCTAGGGCAAATGATCATAAAATGAAATAATCTGAGCCAATGACTCACATGTCTGAAATAATGACAGAGTAGCCTTATGAGGAATGGAGGTCGCGAGGGTTGTGATAAAAATGATCTTTTCCTCTTCATATGAGTCACTGTAAAAGAAGTGTAGTCTTCATTTATAGGCAGGGACATAAACACCATTAATTGTATGATTTGTTCCTTAATCACCTACTTAGAAGTAAATGGACCACCACAGGGCAAAGATAAGCACATTACCTAGAGACAAATAGAGAAAAAAGTGGATTCAGAAATAACATCCGCTCACAACTCTAGAATGGGGGAAAAGTGATGATTTCATTAACCCTTAAGACTATCATTTCCCTGTAAGAGAACTCCAGGTCTAGAAAGCCCCCTACTTGCTCATTGCACATAATATGATCTGGAAGGAGGGAGTTTTTTTTTTTTTTTTTTTTTTAAAGAATTTTATTCAGGGACACCTGGGTGGCATAGTCGTTAAGCGTCTGCCTTCGGCTCAGGTCATGATCCCAGGGTCCTGGGATTGAGTCCTGCATGGGGCTCCCTGCTTGGTGGAAAGCCTGCTTCTCCTTCTCCCACTCGCCCTGCTTATGTTCCCTCTCTTGCTGTGTATCTCTCTCTGTCAAAAAAGTAAAGAAAATCTTAAAAAAAAAAAAAAAAGATTTTATTCAGGGGTGCCTGGGTGGCTCAGTGGTTTAAAGCATCTGCCTTCGGCTCAGGTTGTGATCCCAGGGTCCTGGGATCAAGCCCTGCATCAGGCTCTCTGCTCAGCAGGGAGCCTGCTTCCCCTCTTCTTTCTCTGCCTGCCTCTCTGGCTACTTGTGATCTCTGTCTGTCAAATAAATAAACAAAATCTAAAAAAACAAAAAAGCCCCCCCAAAAACCTCAAAGCATATTAAAAAAAAAAGATTATTTTATTCAATTATTTGACAGCAAGAGAGAGAGAGAGAGAGGGTGCAAATGCATAAGCAGGAGGAGAGGCAGAGGGAGAAGTAGATTTCCCCCTGAGCAGGGATCCCGATGTGGGGCTCGATCCCAGGACCCTGGGATCATGACCTGAGCCAAAGGCAGATGCTTAACCGACTGAGCCATCCAAGCATCCTTGGAAGGAGGGAATTTAATTAAATGAATCCAGGGACAAAGGGGGTGCACATAACAAGAGAAAACTGGGAGGAAAAGCTCAAAGCCAGAGAGAAAGGCTGGGAGAGAGGAGAAATCCACACACACATTTGTCAACTGTAAATGTGGCTCACAGAGTCATCAGAGTCCCCGCAGGCTCATTCTGACATGTGTCTACTTTCTGATCTGAGAACTGAAGCTTTCAGGCTTTCTGAGGGGTAGGAGGCAGGTGAAACCCAGAGACCAAGAAGAGGACCGTCCCTGAGGAACCTGGCTGTCTTCTTCCTGCTGGCCTCCCAGCCGGGTGTGTCTCTGCCTAGATGTCCCCAGATAGCACCGTCGTCCCTAAAGCCTCTACAGCTCCTTGGTGACAAAATCTGTTTCATGATTCTAAAAGGGCCTCCCCCGGTACCCTAAGAGGTCAAATTATAGACCCAGAACGTGGGAGTCTGTAGTTTAAAATGGAGGTTTCAATGCACAGGGTATAAGCAGCCCGTCACCTGCGCCTCTGTTGAGAAGGTCAAGAGCTTGTCGGGAGAATGGTGGCATTTCGAAGTTTCTGCTGAGTGATTTTGAATTTGATTTAAAATTCCAGGAAGTCGAAGGCTTCGGGCTAGTGTGTGAACCCCAGGGAGGAAAGCCAGGATTTCTCTGCCCTAAAGACCGGCTCTTTCATGACCCACGTGATTACTTAGGCAAGGCGACCATACATCCCAGTTTTCTGTTAGAGTCCTAACTCAGATGACCTGTCATTTTCGGGCAGAGTATGGTTACTAAAGTACCAGGCCACGGTAATGCCATCGCCGAGCTCCCCTTGTGTCCTAGGCCAGAAGAAATGACAAGACCAGAGAGGAAGCTATCTGCCCCGGGGACATGCTGAGAGCCACAGTGGGACGTGGGGACTTAGACCAGGTGGCTGGAGGACAGTTAGCCTCCGCCCTGGCCCTACCCAGAATGCCAGTGTGGCTGCTCAGATCCTAGGAGTTTCTAAACTTAAGTTTCTAAACATGGCTTATTTTTGCAGTAGAAAATAGATGATTAAAAATAAATGCATAAATTCTCCTTGAACTGAAAAAAAGGGGGAATTGTCAAATATTAAAATCTTTCTCTGCTGTCATAAAAAAAAACTCCAACTATCTATAAAGAAGATATAGATATAGACAATATAGATATAGATATAGACAATAATGCATATTCGAGGTTAGAGCAAAACCTCAAATGGCTAAAGCCCCTGATTTCTGCAGGTACATCTAATGAGGTCAGTGTGGTACGAGGTACGGGGTAGCATCTATTTAAAGATACAAGAGCCTCACATCACTGCTCTGTACAGACTGTCACAGGCATGTGACAGAAGAAAGTTCTCCTTTTCTTGCCCTCATGGGTTTTCACCTTAAACTGAACATTTATATATCAACAGCAGAGACAACTATGCCCTGGTCTTCCTATGTCACAGTGAGAAACAAAACCAAACCCAAGAGACAGCTGAGAAGGAGGCTGGAGGTGTAGACCCATGTGCACCGGGACACGGGCGCCATCATGGCCCGGTAAGCCCTCTGGGGATCTGGGGTCCCGGACTCATTGTCGTGTACCTCTTCCTATTCTTGGGTTGGGGCTGGGTCCGAGGATGGCAGGACGGGGAAAGAGGCCTTCTGGAATGAGAAGGGATGAAAAGCTAGTAAATTAAATTTTTCATACACTGGCCATGTTCTTGGAGTTGAACCCAAATGGCGGACGGCTCTGTTAGAAGCATCATGGCTGAACAGACCGTTCAACACAGAGACATTTTCAACAGAACACAATTTAGTGTAATCATTATATGTTCAGGAGAACCTTTCCCAGGATGAAAATTCTCTGCCTTGTTTTAGACTGCACGGTGGACACCAATGGGCCTTGTCTTCTTTCCCAAGACACTGGGGAACGTCGGGTTCTCTGCTGGAAAGTGACCCTACGATGCCTGCTGGTACCACTCAGCATATAATTGTTGTTTATGTGGTCTGTTCTCTCCTCCCTCCTGCTAGCCCTTGTCCGCAGCAACCCCACCCCGGGGTATGTGAAATCAGGAAGCATAGCACTGAGACCTCTGCCACAGTGTGGCCCCAACCTCCATTACACTGGGGGATGGCATCTCCTTCCAGACTCTAGAAGCCACTGATATAGGAAAGTGGACTTGAGTGTTATGAAGACCACCTCAGAACCATAACCATTCGACCTTTGTGTGAGTTTCAGGAAGTTTCTACAGATGGAGAGCAAGCCCTGTGGATACTGTGGGACGTCCTACGTCACCTTCTTTCATCCAATCACTCCTCACACTTGCAGCGAGCCCATACTACATGCCAACACACGAGGCCAAATGCCAGGGATACAAGAAAATCAAGACCAGATCCTTGCTCTCGAGACAGACCCCCAAATTAGGTAACTACACACACAATAGCAAGTCTGGTGACAGCAGTACAGAGTACGTTGGGGGAACACTGAAAGGGACCAGCTGACCTGGGCCTGGATAGGACTGGCGAAGAGTGGGTATTGACAGCTAAGCTAAGCAAAGGTTAGAATAGCACCTACAAGAACTTGGAGCCACAGAACCCCCAACTGTGTTCACTGTATCCTGGCCTTCCGTGGTCGACCACCAAGCAAGAAGGTGGGGCCTTCTAAGACCTACCTGGACTGGACTCCCCTGCAGGGACAAGTCCAGCAGGAAGGGGCCTTTGCAGGCTATTGGTCCACTCCTCTATTCCCAGTACCCCAGACACTTCCCGCCACAGGGCAGGCACTCTGCAAGTATTTGCCAAATTGAGTTTAATAGAATCATCAGAGCAAACCCGCAAGCTCGAGGTCCACACTATGGCTGGAGCTGCAAAGCAAGGTATCGCAAAGAGTTCAATGTTCATGGAGTCATGGAGTTCAATGTTAAGGAAACCATGCGTGAAGATGAGCAGACCTCAATCTCGATATATTCCCTACTTCTGCTGATAGCTCTCTCCTATCCTGCTAACGTTCCACTCACCCAGATGTCACAGTTAATTTTCTCCTATTCCTGAGGGGAGAAGGAGGGCCACATGCTTCCTTTTGCAGAAGAATTACCAAGCAAATTTCCTTTATAGTATTTCTCTAAGATCAAGGAGAGAAGATTTGGTTTTTAACATACCCATCCTTATAAATGTCTCAGAAGTAAGACAATGGAGGATAAATACAGTTGAGAAATCGCCAATCATTGGGACCAAGAATGCACATGACTTTGGATGGCAAAGCAACTTCACTCATGCACTTATAGAACGATGTTCTTGTCCATAGCAGACACCATTGTTTGAAAAAGAGTACATGACACTTACTCAGAATGGAAATACGGTGTTTTTGAGGGGAGAAGAAAAAGTCTACACATGTATTTAAGGAAAAAAGTTCTATTTCCCCAAAAGAGAGAAATAACAACAAAGCAAGGTAACCAACTTAACAAGCCCATGAACATTTTGACACCAAATGGGAGCCCATTGGGTAAGGACAATTTTAGAAGGACATATTTGGTAGAAATAAAAACAAAATGAAATTTAAAATGGGCAAAATGCAATTTACCAATAGTTTTTGGATACGGGGTGCTGTTGGGGGCTGCAGATTAATTTTTCCCTAGTCTAAAGGGACAGCACTTACTGTTCATGAACAGACGATTTCTTTTGCTACCCCCTAAACACTGCCCATGCTACTGGTTATTCTACTGTATAAAGTGCTTTTCCACTAAAAAAATGGTGAAGGCTTCTCTCTTCCTTGATGGTGGGGAAGACTCCTACCATGTAATTATCCAGCCCGTTAGAAGGCGAGGTCAGATCAGACAGATACAGAGGGGAAGTCCGCCCTTGCAAGGCACACAGATGTGGTCACAGGGCTTTTAAAGGAACAGTCAACTAGGGAGGGAGACTGCAGGGAGAGGATGGAAGTTTCCAGTTTTTAATCGAGAACCTACATTTCAAACAGTCTCGCATATCATATTTCATGAACTCCCTATGAAAAGTCTATGACCTTGGCATTTTACAGATGAGGAAACTAAGTCATAAGAGGTTCACGGAATTGACTGAAGACATCCAGCCCATACATTTCAGAACAAGAAATCATATCAGATGAGGCTGTCTTCAAAGCCCACATGCCCAGGGCACATTCTCTCAATTACACCACCATGAGGTCTGCATTTTTTTATTTTTAATCTAAGAATAATTGACATACAATATTGTATTGGTTTCTGGTGTAAAACAGTGTGATTTGATATTTATCTGTATTTCAAAATGATCACTACAATAAGACTAGTTACCTTCGGTCACCAAAGTTGTTGCAATATTATTGACTATGTTCCCTATGCTGCACATCACATTGCCTTGTCTTCTTTCTTTTATAACTGGAAGATGGTACCTCATAATCCCCTTCATCTATTTCACCCAACCCCTCACCCCAACCCTACTGCCCCCCCTGCCCTGGCTACTTCCAGTTCTGATCTGCACCCTCTATGCCTTCTTAGTAAGATATAGTAACTGTTGTACTTGTTTTTACCTTCTTATCATGATCTATCATGATCCCAATTACCCTGATCATGTGCAATTAAGAATGCCTAGAAAACCTGAAACTTGGTTCCGCTGGTAGGTGCCTTGCCCCATTTGGAGAGAGGAGAGGCCCAGGTCATGAGAGATAGCACCTCCCAATGATGGATCACCAGCAGATGGATAGGAAAGGAAACAATTCACAGACCTGCCAAAAAGGCAGCTGAGCCCAGGATCCTGTGCTGTGAGCACTGGCTGGAGGCCCAAACCGTGGGGTGAAGAGGGCCGCTGTGAGGGGGCGGAGAGCCAGAGCCACTAATGCGTGGGACACGGGAAAGGGGTACAGCCATATTTCGGACACACAGATCTTTAACTGCTTAGGGTGCCCCCTAAGCTTCAGGGAAGACTAATGAGGGAGAGAATCTTACTGCTCCAAGGTCAAGAACACTGCTCTTGGGCTCTGCTTCTCAGTTCCATTGATATGTAACCAGCTCCATAATTTCTGCCTAGAAGAGTGCCTGTATCCCCAGAGTCCCTGTGAAACAGGCTTTGACACTGAAGGATGAAAACACTCCTGCTATTTCTACTTGTGCCATACACACACAGCCCTGGTTAGTACTGCCTCAGTATTGGGGGATTCTGAGGGGTATAGTGCTAAAGCAAAACTCTCATTTATGAAAAAAAGCAAAGCTTCCTAAAGTTCCCAGGCTATACCCAAGGAGTAACTTGCTTCTCTTAAGAAGAGGATGGGGTACAGAAAGTCCAGAGCCCCTACTTCCCAGAAGCCAGAGTGGGACTGAGTCTAAGGCTCTGATTTAGACTTCTGTCAAGCAGACAAGACAATGAACCTCAGGTGAGAACAGGTGGAAGGTGCCAGGTATCACCCAGGAGCCTGGGTATTCTTACTAGATAGTACTGAGTATAGTACTTTACATTACTGAGTACAGTGCTGAGTACAGTGATGGACTTTTTATGAAACTCTTTGAACTCACTGGAAAAAAAAACTGAAAAATATCGTATTGACCAATTAATGCCTCAACCACTCCATTAGACCCCTTGTTCATTTCTATGGCTCAACTTTCTTCTGTGTTCTTCTGTGGCTCAACTTTCATGCTGTCTCTTTCCAGCTGTGCACTTCTGAGATAAGGATCTTCTCAGTTCATTTCAAAATAGAACAGGTTCCTAAGGACAGCCCGGTGGCAAACATGACTCTTAATTTCTTAAAAGGGGAGGTCAAAAGGCAAATGGTGTTCAGTAGTTCTAGAGAAAATCACAGAAATAACCTTATAGCATATGATGGGAAGACATCTGGGAAAAGCATATTTAACGAGAGCCCAACAACACGGGTTTAGGCAAAGGAAGTTATGCCTGGCTATCCGGATGGAATTTTTGGAAGGTGTTACTGTCATGAAAAGCACAATAAATTAAATCACTGCCACACATTCCTTGAATTTTGCTGAGCAGATGGCAAAGCTGGAGATCCAACCAGGAAGCTGGAGAACGATACAGAAGACTGGGGGAGAGATCAGAAAGCGTCTCCCACGGAACCGAGTGCTCATTCATCTGGGGCTTGGGCCAGGCATCATTCACTTGGTTCAAACAGTCTGTAGGATTAAAGAAGTCCAAAGAACTGCCATGTCTGGAGGGTGACCTTTTACATTTCCAGAAACAACTACCTGAGAGGGCGGTCATGTGACTGCCAAGGAAAACCACTTCATGTTTTAAGCACTTGTGAGACTCTATGATGTCAAGAAGCAGACGTCCACCCAGCTGGCCCCTGATGCTCTAGCTGTGTCTGTGGGCTCAGTCACAAAATCTTGTGGCTCTAAGGCTCATTCTGGACAGTTCTTGAGGAAGACTTTTTCAAGCAGAAGTTTCCATCAGTTTGGGTTTCCCCTCTCCTTCTTCCTCAGAGGAATGTGTGTCTGCTGCTGCCCTGAGCAAGAAGACAGGACTTTAATGTTGTCTAAATATAACAGCAAGCTTTGCAAAACTGTTTTTTCAAAGAGAGGAGTTATTGGATAGGACATCTGGGTCAGAACCTAGGAGAATGGGTAAACTGGACAAGGAGTATTAATCAGTGCTGTTCTATAAGTGAGCTGAGAAGTCTGCCTCTCCTTAAGGGGAGCCATAAGTCTGGAAGGGAGTAGGGGCTCTCAGGGAGCCAGGCCTGCCCATGGGAACCTGCTCTCAGGTGGTCAGGAAGAGGCCAAGCCATACCTTCAGCCATGTCTTAATCTGGAGGTTATGGGCTTCGCAGTCTACTAGGAGAAGATCTGTGGGTTCTTTAAGGGGTTTGTGACCCCCAAAGTATTTCAAATTACTAGGAAGGGAGATATAAACCCATGTACCTACACAGAAAGTACATTTCTGCACTGCTAAAAATGCTTCCCAAGTGTCTCTGTGTTCCCCAGCCACCATTCACCACCTTAGCCCTTCTCCCCACACCCTGCAGACCTCTCCATGAGCCAGGAAATAAAGCTAATGTCTGCCCATGTTATAGTCCTCCAAGTCTTGCTCCGGCAGTTGGTAAATTACATGGTTATCAGCTCTGCCCACAGGTCTGAAGAGTGGAACCAGCCTGACCAACTGACACTTGGGGCATACACATTGGTCCAGCGGAAGACGGGTTCACAAATTCTGAAGTAGGGGGGAGACACGGGGGCCACTTCAAGGTTAGTGCCAATGTGGGGACAAGCAGTGAAGCTCCTTCCTCATTCACAAGGCCAAAGGTGGGCAAGATGCCTGAATGATAAAATACTTCACCTTTGGCAAACGCAGGAGTGTAAGAAGGTTCTAGAAGAGACTGAGGAGGGGTACCATCTTATCCCTAGCCTTGTCTGGCGTCTGAGAACTTCACCCTGACAAGACCAAGTAGACTGACAGTTAAGATAAGAACCTGATTCACTTCTACCCCAGAATCCGAGGACTGGGTCCAGAGGGCATGTGACAAGTTGCATGGTATGCGGGAAGGCCTTAGGTACTGGAATCAGAACAAGTGCCTTCAAATCTTAAATCTGGCACTTAGTCTATGAACTTGAGGAAGCTACTCATTCTTGCTGAGTCTTCGTTTCCACCTGTTTGAGCTGGAACAATTGTAAATTACAGGTACTGACATGCCCAGTGTAGTGCTGGCTTGAGAGCTGGCAGGTTACTGTTTGGAAGACCTTCCACAAAGCCCTGGATATATACTGTGTACTCCCTTAATATTATTCCATTCCTCCTACAGGAGCTAGTCTGGCACTTGTGTGGATTTCTCGTAATTTTCCATACTTCCTTGTTGTTCCTGGTTTGAGTCTGGTCCAGTGGCCTCCCTGCGGTTTAAAGTTAAAGCCCATGAGGTTGTGTGTTTGTTTCAGAGGCCAGCGAGTTGGGAAGAAGTATGGCTTCAAAGCTCGGAGAGGAACTCAAGAAGTGATCGGAAGCCACTGGAAAAGAGGGTGAGTAAGCAGTCTGTGAAAGAGAAGTGTGGTGGAGAATGGAGGTTGAAACCAGGAACTGGCTCTGTGCGATTCGCTGGCTATGAAGACCGGTCCCCCACAGCCATGGAACAGCAATGGGACCAAAGGAGGTTCGGCTGTCATGCTGTTGGATGCCCCAAATCATTCAATTGCAACACCATAGAAGAAAGTCCTTTCATAGGACGGTGGGCAGCCAACCAGATGGCTCTGGCGATCCTGGCCTCCTGGTGTTCAGCCCCACCTGGAGTGGAGGCTGGCCTTGGTGACTTCTGGAAAATGGCCAGAGAAGTGATGAGTTCTCACTTCCAAGATTAGGTCACAAAAAAAGATGGCGACTTCCCTCTTGCTCACTTTCTCGCTCTCTTGTGGGGAGGCCTGGCTGGTGTCATGCTGTGAGCAGTCTATGGAGAGGCTCCGGGGACAAGGTTCACAAAGGGGGCCACTGGCCAACGGGCCCAGGAGTGAACTTAGAGGCAGGTCTGCCCCCAGCTGAGCCCTGAGATGACCGCAACCTGGCGGGACACCTGAGCCAGAGGCCACAGCTAAGCTGTGTGGGATTTCTGACCCAGATGCTTTGAGATAATAAATGTTTGTTGTTCTAAGCTACAAAACTGTGGGATGATAGTTACACAGCAATAGCTCACTCACACACACAGAGCTCCATCAGGCACACACTACATTCAGAAGTTACATCTGCCGAATAAAATGGAATATTCTTCTTCCTAGAGTGACTAGAACAGAATCACTTAATGGAATAAATCCTGAAATCCTTCCAACCTGAGATTTTGTCTGACTGGCTGAGTGATATTCGGGACTCCCTTGGGATGTGGGGAAAAAACTGCAGTGCTACAGATCACCAAACATTTTGTTTCCCTCCCCATTTTAGTTCCATCTTTTATACAAAATTGTAAGGGATACACATTTACCAATGAGTCTTTGTTTCTTAATAAGTTCAAAGAATATTTTTTCTGGAATCTGACTATGCCAACCTTTGTGCCCCCGGAGTTTGACAGGACTGTGAGAGGCATAAAATTTAAAGTCAGGGGGCGCCTGGGTGGCTCAGTGGGTTAAGCCGCTGCCTTCGGCTCAGGTCATGATCTCAGGGTCCTGGGATCGAGTCCTGCATTGGGCTCTCTGCTCAGCAGGGAGCCTGCTTCCTCCTCTCTCTCTCTGCCTGCCTCTCTGCCTACTTGTAATCTCTCTGTCAAATAAATAAATAAAATCTTTAAAAAAAAATAAAAAATAAAAAAAAAAAAATTTAAAGTCAGAAGTCTCTTGGTGGGGTCTGCATAGCCACTGACCAGACATGTCTGGTATCCCTGGTCCCAGCCTCCCACTAGAACCCCCACAGGGACACCACAAGAAGCACAAGAATGTCAAAGGCAGTGAAGATTCAAGAGAGGAACAGCACGGGCCAAAGTCCAGGGGGTTCCATTAACATACCGTGGATGAGGACAAGCCGAGAAAGGCATTTCTAGATCACACGTCACCTATTACATAAGCCGTGAAACCAAACAAAGCAGATGCCCCCACCCCCAAAGGGCAGGGAAAGACCTTAACACAGAAGAAATGAAGATGGCATCAATCTCACTAGTGATGGAAGAAGGGCAAATTGAAAATACCATTTGTAGATTCATATTGACAAACGCCCCCAAGGCTCAAGAGAGAAAGAGAAAGAGAGAGAGAGCCTGGGAGAAGGCGGGCAGAACTATCCATCCCCCCCCACCCCCTGTCTGCCCCTGGGAGGACAGACAGCAGGCCAGCGGTCCTGCCAGGGCCAGAGCCTGATGGTGTAAGGCCTCAGCTCTTTTAAACCTGGTCTGTCTGGAGAGAAGGAAGCGGGTGGAGGGAGGAAAGGAAAGGAAAAGAATAAAGGGAAGAAAAGAAAAACAGAATTTACAGTGAGATTTCTAAAAATCATTAAAAATTACTTCTAAATAACTTGTCAAATAAAAAAAAATGATTAAAAACGGTTTTCGGGAGCATCTAAGTGTCTGACTCCTGGTTTCCGCTCAGGATCTCAGGCTTGTGATCTCAGGGTCAGGAGCCCCCAAAGCGGGCTCCTCGCTCAGCAGGGGGTCCACTTGAGATTCTCTCCCTCTATGCTCGCTCACACTCTCTCGCTCTCTCAAATAAATAAATAAATCTTTAAAAAAAATAGGTTTGGTAACTTTTGGGGACCAGAAAAGAAATAATTTCCTTAAAATCCATACCACTAGGAAGTAGACTCCTGGAATCTCGTTTCCTATGCCCATGCTTCCTGTGCCAGTTACTTCCTCAAGATCTCAGGGGCAGGAAATGGGGGAGGGGAAGCCAACAGGCCCATAAACAAGCCAACACCCCCACACTTAATGGAAGAGTCAGTGTGAAAACCAGTGACACACTGTCAAATCCATTCCTGTCTGTGACTCAGATTTACGAGCTTCTCGCTAATGTCTGAATTGAATTTGAGAGGATGCATCGAGTCTTAACTCTAATTATGTGATGGCAGGATTTCCCCTTTTTCGTTGTGAAAGCCATTTTTATCTGTTTGGCTTTTGACATAACATCTGCATTCATAAAGCCTGGCGGGAACGAGCTGCACGGACAGGTCCAGGAGCCTGAAACAAAGTCCGCACCCAATCTTCCGACAATCCCGTGGTAGCTGCTGGACCAGAGGAACACACAGAGCTGCTCAAGCAACCTGGCAAAGGTCATCCAAGCAGTGAGTGTAAAGGGCAAATCTAGGACCCCTTCAGGCCAGAGTTGGGTATCTTTGTGCAGCCTGGCTTTGTGGCTTTTTAAACACAATTTATTACATACTTGAGCAATTTACAGGTTCATTAGGTTAATTAAGGCAACCATCTCAAAGGCTGCCCCTATATTCTGGGGCCTTATGCTCCTCCCTGTGGACTGGGAGGCTTGATGCCATCAACCCTCAATGAAAGAATCAAAGCTGCTCCTTGTGCTGCTGATAGGGGAGGGCTGTGGCTGGGGGTCCGGAGGCCCAGCCAGGAATTTAGGGTCGGCACCTTCCCTCCCCCGCTGCTCCTGAGCACTGTCCTTCCAGGAAACAGACAGGCCTCTCCCGATCCCTAAGTAACCCCTTGCTCTAAAGCTAAGGTTCAGAGCGGAAAATGCAGGAGTCCATTATTCAAGGCTGACCTCCAGAATTTTCTGAGCTAAATTACATGGTGGGCACTGAGTCGGAGTTCAGAGTTAGCTAATATGTCAGACTCCAAACTATAATGCAAAGCAAAGATCTGACTCACTTGTGTGAACTCCTGACTCTACCTACCTGGGTCCCTATTTCATCATCTGTCAATGAAGTTGGATTAAACCCCCAAATGAGCCTTTCAGCTCGAACATTCCATGGTTTTAAATACGTATCTGCACGCACATTTCACCTTTCCTCCCCCACAGACATATTGGCAGAGTACAGCTACATTTTATATGATTTCAATTTATGTGAATTGGAAATAGTAAGATTATAGAAGTATTGATAAAGCTTCATTTTATGTGCAAAACTCCAAAGCCCTCTGAATTAAAGGAATTATCAAGAACCATGTCATTTTATTTTTATTTTTTTTTTTTTTAAAGATTTTATTTATTTATTTGACAGAGAGAAATCACAAGTAGATGGAGAGGCAGGCAGAGAGAGAGAGAGAGAGAGAGGGAAGCAGGCTCTCTGCTGAGCAGAGAGCCCAATGCGGGACTCGATCCCAGGACTCTGAGATCATGACCTGAGCCGAAGGCAGCGGCTTAACCCACTGAGCCACCCAGGCGCCCCAACCATGTCATTTTAAAGTGAATTGTCAACCAATAGCAAGAAGTGAATGGTCAACTATGTCACACTACTGTCTCAGTCCCCTCGTAAGAAGGAGTATTCAGTGCTATTCCCAGGTCAGTGGACACACCAGCCATCCCTTGTACCAGCATCCTATGGCCAACACTTTTGCTCCGTGTCTCAGAACACATGTACAGGATTTTAGTGACGATTGTGTTATTTAAATATCTACTGGACATAATTTAAAATCTTTGGAAAATGTCCTATAGAAATGTCATTGACGTGATCATTAAGAGGTAAGTGCTAGTGCTGATACTGGAAAACACTAAAAATGTAATAACTTTGGAAAGAAAGATTGTAAAACACTATTATGTGTGTATAATTATGCTTTTCAAACATTTTGCTCAAAACAAGCACAAATATCCTTTTAATGGTTGCAGATTATGTCTTTGAAGAGCACATCCTTACTTACTTCTAAGGAAAACTAGTCTCAGATTATGTGTTTTAACTCATATGAGATCTTCAGGAACTTGCTTCTTGCATAAACTAAGACTACCAGGTAATCTCTAATTAAATATGTTCCAGTAGTGGCGCCTGGGTGGCTCAGCGGGTTAAGCCTCTGTCTTCGGCTCAGGTCATGATCTCAGGGTCCTGGGATTGAGCCCTGCATCGGGCTCTCTGCTCAGCGGGGAGCCTGCTTCCTCCTCTCTCTCTCTGCCTGCCTCTCTGCCCACTTGTGATCTCTCTCTGTCAAATAAATAAATAAAATCTTTAAAAATAAATAAATAAATATGTTCCAGTAGAACTTCTGTGCCATGACAGCTGGGGAAGAAAGACCTAGAAGCATGGGCAGCCAAAGTGCGTAAAGGCAGGAATGCAGGGGGGAAACAGCCGAGTCTCCCTGCAGGTTCCGCCACCAGTCATAATGGGAAAGGGACTCTTTCCAGGGCCACTGCCCCAGGCAAGGACACAGCTGGGATGCAAACAGAAACCCATCTGCCCAGAGTTCGGCATAAATCATGCACTCCAGTTAGACTCAACCTTTAGATCTGGAAGTGACCCTGGAAATCATTGCTTGTCCTGCAAATGCCCTTCCCTTCCTCTCTACTTGGCTCAAGTGCCACCCACTCCCGAGAAGTCCTTCCTGAGCTACCCTCCCAGCCCTTTAGTGTCTACCTCTGTGTCACCCAAGCACCCTGCGCATCCGTTCACTCCCCTGCTGGGCTCCAATTGCGGGTTTTGTCACTCCTCTTACTCAAAGGGACACTGAGTCCCTTGGGGACAGTGACCAGCTGGTCAGCTTTTTATTCCCAGGACCTAGCAAAGCGAACAAACTCCAGGGGCCACACTATAGATGTCTGCCAGACAAAGCCAACCAGCTGAACCCTTTCCTTCTGCAGGGGAAGAGCCAAGAGGGAAGGGACTTGCCCAGGGCCACACAGCTCCCGAGGGCCAGCACTGAGACTAGGACTCAAGGCTCCAAGGCCCTTACCTGCCGGTCATCTGGGACATGCATCATGTGGGAAGCTTACATTGCTTCCAGAAACCTTATAAGGCAATTGTGCTTCTAGAACCACCAAGCCTGCGCCTTTTAGAAAGTTATTTCACTTAGACCTTCTCTTCCCCATGAGCACACCTCTCTGGACAAGAAGATACCCGCCGCTGGGCACACACTGAGCATCTTAAGATAAGTAGTCACATAAGGAAAGTATCTCGTTTTTTCCATGTGATGTCCTACTTGCCTTTGGGTTTATTAAAATTATGTATTATTCCCTGCAGTTGCTTCAAAGCATGCACGCCTGCATGCATGAATGAATGAATGAATGAATGAATAAATAAATACCAAACTTTGTCTCTTTGCTTCTAACCTGAAGACATTATCATACCTTTAATACCAGGGTTGGAAAAATGCAATATATACGATAGGCCTGAAGCTTAGTTGCTACTTCTCTGTGTTTGGATCCCTATGCTCCAGGACAAAAATCAAAAACCAGCTCCCCGTTCCACGATGACTCTGGGAGGGCTCATGCTCTTGTGGCTAGCAGCATGAGCGAATCGTGCGAACCCTCCAGAACCCAGCACCAAACACCAGGGGCCCCGCAGGGGGGCTGGGGTCTCCACAGAGCAACAGCAGTGACTTCTACGTGGCTCTCCCTCTCCCACCATGGCTGTCACCTGTCTGGGTTGGCTCATAACAGCTACAGGGTGGCCAGTAGCATACCTCCTGGTAAGTGTCCCCCAAGTGCAGGGGAGGGCCCAGGCCACCGGAGTGAAATGACTGCGCCGATCACAGAGCTCGGGCCTGGAGTCTTCTGTGGAAATAACTAGGGGGACCAGTACAGGGTGGGGGTGGGGTGCGAATGCCAGGTGTCTCGGGCTCCCACCCAAGCCCCAGGACATGCGTGTGGAGGCAGATTCCAAAGTCCCCAGCAGCCACAGGGGAGAAGCCCGGGGATGGGAGGAGGTTTGGGGCCTGGAACTGGAGATGGAAGGGACAGCAGGAGAGACAGGGGACGGGTTTGCAGAGCTGGGGGCCGGGGCACAAGAGCACACACGGGAGGGCCTCTCAGCAGCTGTGATGCCTCTAGTTCCTTTTCCGCGCCTCCTGTGAGTTGTAGCTCATTCCTCGTCAAGGCTTTGCCAGCCTTTACTCCCCAGGCACTGAGCCCACCACCAGCTTGTTTCGGGGTGTTTGTCAAACACACCCTAAGTCCCTGCTGCCCCAAGAAGCTCGCGACCACACACCTGGCCTTCTGTTGCTTGTAAGTTACTGCTGTTAGGAACCACTTGCTTGAGTCCCAAACTTAACTAGTGGCAAACATCACCGTGGCCTGGGGAAGATCTAGCAAGTGCCGCGTCTTCTTCTTCTCTTTTCCTTCTTCTCCTCCTCCTTTCTTTCTTTCTTTCTTTTTTTTTTTTTTAAAGATTTTATTTGGCAGAGAGAGATTACAAGCAGGGTGAGCAGCAGGCAGAGGGTGAGGGAGAACTAGGCTTCCTGCTGAGCAGGGAGCCCAACACGGGCCTCGATCCTAGGACCCTGAGATCATGACGGGAGCTGAAGGCAGACGCTCAACGGAATAACTCCCCCAGGCACCCCAAGTGCCACTTCTTTCACACTGAAGCACAACTAGACTCAGGGTTTCTGGAGATTTAAAAAAAAAAAAAAAGAAAAGAAAGAAACTGCGATGGCAGGTGGGTGGTCTTTGTTGCTGTAGGCCTCCGCACGGGGATCCGGCCCCAGCCTCAGACTGCAGGAAAACAAACAGAGCTGTGGGCAGCCTGCCCTGTGTGAAGAAGCCAGCAGGGTCTCTGCCTTTGCCATCCTCCTGCCTGGCTGTGTGTCCACACCCACAGGTGCTTGGGTGCACACACACATGTGTGCACTTGTACACACATGCACGTCCATGCTCACATGTGTACATGCATGCATTCACACATACACACATGCTCACACGTGCGCACATGCGTGCTCACACAGGCATATGTGCGTGTTCTCACACATGTGCACACACACATTACACACGCGCATGCTCACACATACACACAAGTGCACACACGCGGTATACACATATGCTTGCACAATACATGTGCGCACACACACTCCTTTTCAAGTTGTTCACAGGCAACTCACCCCGCTGACCCTTTCTCAGCCACCAGCTGAAGCAGTGGCCGACATGGGGCTTTGATAAAGAACACAGGCACTGCCTCCAGCAACACTTCAAAAAATCCACCCTCTCTTGGTGATGACATTATGTTCTTGATAAATAAAAAAGGAAAAGCAAATGCCAGCACTGCTTTTGAAACGCAGTAAGGACCAAGACCACAGGCAGCTCCGTGGACCAAGGATCCGGCCTGGGGTAAGGCAGACGCTCCCGACTGGCCCTCGTTCAGCTGTGAGCCAAGCTGCTGTCTGAGCTCGGGAGCAGTCTGGGTGTACCTGGCAGTGTTCAGATGCCCCGTGTGGCTGACTGCTGGGGAGATGCTCAGGGTGGAAGGTTCTCTGGGGCACACCCATCCCCCACACACTGTGGAGAAAGCAGCCAGGGGCTGGGTGGCTCAGCCAATTAAGCTCTTGGTTTGGCTCATGTCATGATCCTGGGTTCCTGGGATCGAGCCCGCAGCAGGCTCTGTGCTCAGCGGAGATTCTCTCTCTCCTTCTGCCCCTCCCCTGCTTATGCTCCCTCTCTCTTTTTCTCCCAAACAAATAAATCTCAAAAAAAAATTTTTCTTTTTAAATAAAAAATAAGAAGAAAAGAAAGTAGCCAACTCCACTAGGAAAACCAGTTCTCCCATTTTGGGGAAGAGTTCATGGCTCCTGAGGAAGGAAGGGTTCAGTGGAGGAACGCTCAAGGCAACAAAGATGTCCACGGGCCTGACGCTCACTTCAGTGCTGTGGCCAGATATCCCACTACCTTCCCATCGGAACTCTCAGTACTTGTTCTCACTGCTTTGCTAGAGCTTTCCAAAAGGAACACAGAAGAAACCCTGCCCCTGCCCCTCCCCTCGGTGCAGCCATGGTGCAGAGTCTAGGTACTACAGATGGGATGGGCGCGGTGAGAACAGGTTTCTTCTGGAAAATGACAGATGCAGCTGGAATGGTTTACATACTTATCAACGGAATGCATCTCATTGTGTCTAGCGACAAACACGCCCAGGAAGGACCACAGAGGGTCGGCATTTACTAGCCCTTCAGTTCTCATTTGATTTCATCTCAGACTTGACCTTCTGTCTGCAACCTTTGTCCCTCCTTGCACAATTTTATATATGACTGCAGTCCCAAAATCTTGGTTCCCGTCCCTTATCACTACATTCAATCCACTAATAAATATGGATTACTTAGCAGGTGGATTTACAGTGGGGCTAAAGAAGATTGGCCAAGTCCGCAAATAACATCCCGGTATGACAGAAAGAGCACAGACTGTGCCCTCGGGGTCCTAGAGCCTGCCTGTCCATGGGAACGACAAGGACATACTCCCAGAACTCTGACAGCAGATTGTCTTAAGAGAGCAAACCTAGAGAGATTCAAAATGTAGCTGATTCAAAATATACCTAACACCGTATACAAGATGTTCAAGCAGCACTACTTAGAATAGTGCGAAACTGAAAACAAGCCAAATGTCATCACAAGTAGAATGTATTAATAAATTATTCATTACTATAATGGAATATTATACAGCACTGTATAATATAATATAATATAATATATATAATATAAAAAGGTAGTATTTGCTGCATACAACATACACACATCTTACAAATCTAATGTGAAGCAGAAAGTACACTGTGAGTTTCATTTATATAAAGCTCAAAAACAGGCCAAGTTAAAACCTATAACGTTAGAGGACAGCAGTTCCTTTTGAGGGGCTGGTGGCTTAAAGGGGGATCATGGGGGGCTGGCTAGGCTCTATTTCTTCCTCTGAGTGCCGGCTTCATGGCTCCAATAAATCTGTGAAAATTTATCAAGCTGTATCCATAATTTGTACACTTTTTAAAAAAGATTTTATTTTTTATTTGAGAGGTAGGGGGAGGGAAAGAGAGAAGGAGAGAGAAAAAGTGTACTTGTGGTGGGGCAGGGGCAGGGGGTGAAGCCGACTCCCCGCTGAGCAGGGAGCCCGGTTCGGGGCTCGATCCCAGGACCTGGAGATCATGACCTGAGCTGAAGGCAGACGCTTAACCACCCAGGCACCCTGTACCTCTTTCTGTATATGTTATATATCAATGAAAGGTACATATATATGTGCAGGGGTGAGTGTAGGACACAATGTCTGGAAATGTACAATGTCTGGAAATGTGCAGCTCAAGAAACCTGGGCTGCTCCCAGTTCATCATGCATGATTTGGCATGAGCTCAGAAAAGAAGGCCTAAATGTGATTATAATCATATAAGCCAGAATGTGATCAGTTACACTGTGCTCTGCTCAAAAGATAGTGAAAAAGATTTGGAGAGGGACAAGTTTGTAGTGTCTGTCCTCACCATCCCCCAGAGAGGTGCTCCATCAGGAAGGCAGGAATATTCTGGCTACTAGAGATACGCTCAACTGTGGGTGATTCATCAGGCCTTGCCATTCTCAGCTGACATGTCGTTTAAGGTCATTTCTCCCTTCATTCTTGTTCCCCACTCACAAACAGCCTTCCAACCACAAATCGAATCTCCCCAGCCCAGGACACCCTAGAGTTGCAAAAATAATATTCTGGTCACTACAAAATGGCTGCACTAAACCCACCCACATCCTACTGCAGACACCTGCAAGGCCCCGGCTACAAACACTTCGGAAAACACTGGGACAACACTGAGTCCCTGCACTTGCCAAGTTGGGAACTAGACCTTGAACTGCAGGAGCACCCCCAGAGCGCAGTTCCCCTGACCCACAGCCCCAGATCTCCCCTGCTCTTGGAATGGGCTACTTGGGCATGTGTTCAGTGCCTGTACCATAGGAAGAGAGCCTGGTTGGCCTTCCGGAGGTCAAGGCCAGCAAGACTTTCCAGGAGGCAAGAGGCTTCAGGGATCAGTCAGAATTAGTGGTCTGTTCCTTGTCTCGGGGGTTCCTTCAAGTTGTGTGACATCTGTCTTAACTCGCTCCTCTCTGTCCTTCCTCACTGCCCACTAATTAACACACAAGTGAAGTACAGGGGTTCCACCTCAACTGTGGGTTGACCCCGGCATATACTATGTTTTCTCCTATCCTTTCTACCTGCGATCAAGTTTAATTTTATAAATTAGGCACAGTAAGAAATTAACAACAATAATCAAAGAGGAAAATAGCAACCATATACTGTAACACAGGTTATGTGAATGTGTTCTGTTCTCTCAGACTATCCTCTTGTACTATACTCTCCTGATGATGATAACGGGAGAGAATCAAATGCCTCCATGATGAGGTGACATGCGGGGACCGCTGTAGGCATTGTGATGTAGTGTTGGGCTACCATTGACCTTGATGACAGGTCAGAAGGAGGATTGTCTGCTTTTAGACCCCAGCTGAACTCAGGTAATTGAGACTGCAGATAAGGGGAGACTACTGTCTACACTGGGGGTCCTGGGGACCCTTCCTGATCCTACGCCTTGATGAGGTCTAAATACCAAACAACAGTCTCATCGGGGGATATTTTTGCTCTATTGTCCCCTTCAGCAGAGTCTTACATTCCTGCTACTGATAGGAACCCCAGAGCCTGACAGCCACAGGGGAGGTTTTGGAAGGTGTTCCCCGTGGATAAGGAGGGGGGACTACTGTATTTTAGTTTTGGTCTGGGGCCTGCTCTCTGCACAGCTGACAGTGACCACAGGTGTGCAAGGAGAGGAAGGAAAATTCATGTCATACCAGACTTTTGGATGTGGAAGTGAATCCCTCTAGGACATGGCAAGGGGCACCTCCTTGCTCAGGCCAGTGATTCCATGCTGACCCCCGGCATGGCAGGACAGTGGCAGGCAGTGCTTGGCCCTGAGCTTGCTGGTTTGCTCATCCCAAGGGGAACTGGAGAGCCCAGAATCTCTACCTGCTTGCCTTCAACATGTCTTTTCCTGGCTGTCTTTTTCTTTCAATCTCTGAATCTACATTTCACAAACTTGCTAATGAAAACTCAACTCATTTTGTTTCTCTAGACAGAACCAATTTCAGGCAAGTAAACTCATTCAGGACGACCTATGTGAGTCATCAGCCACTGTCAGAGAGGAAGGGTGAGGACTGAGAGGCGGTGGGTCACAGTCACGGTCACAGTAGGAGGAGCATAGTGGGCTGAAGACCACTGACGGCACTGAGCCCCTGGGTGGGTCAGTCCCCCTCTCTGAGCTGCAACTTGCTCAGCCATAAAATGAGGGGCTGGAAATCAATGTTTCTAAGTTCCCTTCAAGATCCACGATGAGTGGCTAAGCAGCCTCTTCTTCAGATCAGGCCTGGATTCTGATCTCTAATTTCACCACTAGCTGTGTGACTCAGGCAAGTTACCCAGCCTCTCTCAGCCTCTGTTTGTTAATGTGTAAAACCACAGTAATAATCATCCCATAATAACATGATGCCAATCATAAAGAATGATGATATGGTATATAATATACAAAAATAATAAGAATAATACAAGTGAAGTAAATGTACGTGCAGCATTAAGTCAGGCATCCCTTCCGCGTAAATAATAAATAGCAAAAAAAAAAAAAAAGTAAAAAATAAATAGCAAAAAAAAAAAGAGTGTTAGTCTGCATTTCCATTCACAGAAGCCCAGATGAGACACAGTCTGCTGTGAGGAACGGTAGCGGCTTAGGTAAGGGTGCGAGATGTTCAGAAACGACTGAATTACCACCCGATCCAACCCCGACTCTTCAAACGACCATCTCCAGCCTTAACTAGCAAGTTCCGGCGAGCTCCCACCGCACTCACAGCTGCGAAACATCTCGTCTATAGGCACATGGATGACAACTCCTGAGGTTTTAGTGCGCATTTATGGAAGCTAATGCCAGAAAGAGAGGAGAATGGTGCTGAATAGTCAATTTTGTTTACATCTTACAGAGAACACTGAGCCATTAAGAGCAATCTGTGCTTAAGAGCGCAATGTAACCAGCCAGCTGGGGTGTCTCTCCTGACGTCCTCGGCTGAAGGATGTCCTTAAGGATAACAGCACCAGCCACACTTCATTTAGAAGTGGCTGCTTTGTTTAACGAAGTACGGCAGAAACAATTTTAGGACACTGATCTGACGGGTACACACATGTCTTGTTCAATGTTCTCCAGTATTAGGATTTCATTTCTCTTCTGGGTTCTTTTGAGCTTTCTCTCACTGTTAACGACCTACCAGTTCATACAGGGGGTACCTGGGGGAGCTCAGTCAGTTAAGTGTCTGCCTCTTGATTTTAGCTCAGGTCACAATCTCAGGGTCGTAAGATCGAGTCCCCTATCAAGTTCCACACTTAATGTGGAATCTGTTTGAGATTTTCTCTCTTTCCCCCTCATCCCTCATCCTGCTTGTGCTCTCTCTCTCTCTCAAATAAATAAATAAATAAATAAAAATCTAAAAAAAAAATAGTAATTGCTTACAAAGGCAGAAACACAAACTTTTCCTGAGGTAAGGAAAAATGTTTAACTGGCATACGTAAAGTATTTCATTCTTCAATAAAGAGGAGAAGAATGTTTCAAGAATACTTAAGAGTAGCCCAGTCCTAAATTCTGATGAGCTTAGGAATTAGAAAATAGAAGTACTGAGAGACAGCTATGTTTTCATCTGTTCCAAAAAGTTCACTCATTTCTAAATAAGCCATTTATTTATTATTGCTCTCGTTCCCCCAAGGAAGCCCATGGTGTGTATGTGCTTGGGAGTGTTATGAACCACACAGACTGTGTCCCACGTCGAGCAGGAACATGGCACTGTCTTTGAAAGGCAGGTCACAGAGATCCTGAAGGAGGAAATGACCAGATCAGGAGCAGAGCCACTGACATTCCAGAGGGATGGAGAGCTGTGAGTGGAGAAGGCTCTGGAATGGGCAAGGTGGCCTGGCCACGAGCCCCCTTGAGATGGCTGGCGGCCAGTGGCCTGGACCTCGCGTCCGCACGCCTCCATTAACATCCTGCTGGATGCTTACTTGCTATGTGACTTCAAATTCCTTAACCTCCCCCTGCTTGGGTCTACTCTGAAATGAAGGTAATAGCTGCAGGAAGGAGCAGTGTATTATTATCCGGGCACTATTTCACACGCACGGGGCATTGGGATAGTGTCTGTCACTTTCTTATTCAAGGTAGCTTATCATTACCTTTGGAAACACTCTAGTTCACCACTCCCTGATCTAGAGCTTGCTGTCTATGCATCTGTTTCTAGTAAATCAAGATGACTAAAAGGCAAAACTGATACCTTCTCTACCAGTTCTCATGATCCAATCAACAGCATAAGCATCATTAAGTATCATTTGTTTATGCACAGTACGGAGATAAAGGACAACAACACTCAGGACAGGCGCTAAACCAACACGGAAACGAAACCTGCTAGGCACTGACCTTATGAGCAAGCGGACGTCGTTTACGTGAAAATCCTCTCCCGGTGCACGCCCGCCCCCACCACTAGTCCCCACAAGCTGATCCACTCTCCTCAACGGTTGGCTGTATTTCACAGAGAATGACACGGTGAAGCAAATATCCTGAGACAAGTAGCAGGCCCAGGGCGATTCCTCTCCCTGCTTTGCACCTGAAAAATCCTTTCTGACTCCAGCAAAACATGGAACCACCTTCCAGGTGGAAACATGAGGTAAGCAATCCTGGCCATTTGTCCCCACGCTGTGGCTCTGGAACTCAGACACACAAAGAATCTGCACTTTAGAAACAGACATAGACAACTTTGCTTTAAAAGAGGCAAATGGCCTTGGCACTGAGGGGAGACTGGGATTGGCCAGGGTGGAATTAGAGACAATGGCTTTCCATGCTTTTATTTCTAAACCATAAAGGTCACTTTTGATTTAAAAAAATTTATTTTATTTGTATCATTTATAAAAGATTTTATTTATTTGTCAGAGAGACAGCGCATAAGCAGGGGGAGCAGCAGCCAGAGGGAGATGCAGGCTCTCCACAGAGCAGGGAGCCCAATGGGGGACTCCATCCCAGAACCCTGGCTGGGATCATGACCTGAGCCACCCAGGTGTCCCCTCATTTGTAGCATTTTTGAAAAATACAGCAAGGAGAGAAAGTTTTCAAGGAAATGGCAAAACAGCAGCAGGCGGCAGCCTAGGGGTGGAAACAAAGCCCCCAAAACACCTGTAGAATCTGGTGGCCCCGCCCACAGATGGGCGTGGCCACTTGACAGCGCTCCAAGTCATGTTGTAGATGAGCACCTCCTGCTCATCCGCACTTCAGGCGAGGCCCCTTCTGAACAGGTACATGTTCTCCTCCTCTTGCAGACTGCAGAGAGGGCCTGTGGCCGAGGAACAGCAGACCCCGGAAGGCAGGTGTTGCGGGAAGATCAGAACTGCCTACGGAAGAGGAATCAGAAAGTAGGAAGAGAATCCAACAGCAGAAAGCCAAGAGGAGAAAGTTCCGGAGCAGGGCAGTGTCTCTACTGACTGTCAAGGCTGAGGGGTTACCTTACATGTGGCCTAGCGGTATCCGGAGGGGGACGAAGAAAGAAAATTGGTTCAGCAGATCCATGCCTGTGTGTGGGTTCGTGCCCAGACCTGCAGGACTTTGGACAGGGAGAAATGGGGACTTTTGAAGAGTAGGCTACCCAGGGCAGACCAGACCTCAATGGCCTCACTCGCTCTGGGTCTAAGATCCGTGTTTAGGAAGCTCTGGGCAGACACAGTGGTATCCATTCCACAATATCCAGAGAGGTGGTTCTCCCTTAGCTGTAGTCAATAGCTCATGCTAACATTTCCCTCAGACCCGTGTAAGACGTATCTATTGATAAGTTTTGCATAAGTGAGCTCACTAAAATGAGATGGTGTGGGCTTTTTCACACACCATCTAAGGACTATATCTAATTTGTCCTGGAAAGACTCTGGAAAGTTCTAGCTTGTCATTGCTAAGTTTACTATCCTTTGCATGGTCTGGGAAGAGGTACCTGGAATATAATACAACTGAGAAATAAGGTTGTAGGGTATTGTAGAGGTTTGCATTATAACTCACAGACTGGGGGTTCCCACCCAACTGAAGCACAAGTAACAGTGTAAGTCAGAGGGCAGGCACAAGTGGTTCTTTATGAAGAGACGCCCAGAGTCACAGAACATGGGATCTGAAAGAGACATCAGAACTCTTCACCTTTTCCTTTTATGAAAGCAGAAACTGAAAGAGGCTGACAAAATCACAATTGTTCAATGTAGTCACTGGTGGTTCCATACTGGGCTCTGTCTGTCTTTACGTTTTGAGTGAGACACAGCAAGTTTCTCATGGGGCTTTAAAAGATTATGCTGAATCAAGCAAATGACACCAGAAGTCCTCCCTTTATCACAAAAGTAATTACAGGAGCAGCCAGGTCTTCCCACCAAGCATCAATGCCCAGAGGGGAATGTAACCAGAGGTGGAAATCACCAAACAGGTGTGCAGTCTACACTAAAGCTCCTCCGCTGTGTTTCTGAGTCACACAAGTCCTGATCTTGACCTTCAACCTCATGTGCTCATGGCATTCCCTCTCACCAGGGGATTCTCTTGCTGGTGCGTGCCTTTTCCAAATCACTCATTAAAAATATGCGATGAGGCAAATATTGCCCAATCACTACAGACATAACAAGGTTACACCTCTCCACATAGATGAAGGCTCACTGAACTCCTATTCACGTATCACTTCTGATGACTGCCTCCCTATCCATGAGGAAATATTTCCCCAAGCCACAATGACGTCAGGGTTTTAATAACTTTCAATAGAGTCGTTAATCAGAGACTTTTTCAAGGTCTAAATAGATTTCAGCCACTAGTTCCCCCAACCATATGATGATTTGTTCCCTGATGGGATATTAATTGATCCATCTGACACAGCTTCCTCTTACAAGAATCCTGTTACTTTGTCACCCAAAGGCAATGAGTCACATTCACTTAAGAGCTCAGTGAGCCTCTACTTTAAAAATTATCATGTGGTATTTGATATGGGTGATGGGTGGATAGACAGGTTATGAGGGCCCAAAGAAAACATCCCTCCCAACCCAACCCTACCATCCAAATAAACATCAGAACTTATTACTGATTATCACTGGAGTCAACTTGGTGCTTTTCCCTGATCCCGCCTTCTAGACTAACCCTCCCTAGATAAACACTCTTGATTTTAAAGATTTTATTTATTTACATGGGAGAGAGAGAGTGGGGGGAGGAGCAGAGAGAGAGGGAGAGAAAGAACCCCAAGCAGACTTCCCACTGAGTGCGGAGCCTGACTCGAGGTGTGATCTCACGACTGTAAGATCATGACCTAAGCTGAAATCAAGAGTCGGATGCTTAACTTAATGTGCCCAACCACCTTGCTTTTAAACATGTATGTTTACCATATATGGATGCGTCCTAACAATATATTGTTTTAATCTACTTGCTTTTGAGATTCATAAACATGGCATTTTACTGTATGTGGTCTTTGGGAACTTGCTTTTTTTTTTTTTAATAAAGATTTTATTTATTTGACAGATGGAGATCACAAGCAGGCAGAGAGACAGGCAGAGAGAGAGGAGGAAGCAGGCTCCCGGCTGAGCAGGGAGCCCAATGTGGGGCTCGATCCCAGGACCCTGGGATCATGACCTGAGCCGAAGGCAGAGGCTTAACCCACTGAGCCACCCAGGTGCCCAAACTTGCTTTTTTTTCCTTAAATTGAATATTCAGTTTTGAAGATATATCCATGTCATTGTGTGTGGCTGTAGTTCCTCCATTTTCACTGCTGTATGGCCATCCATTGTGCAAATACACCAGTGTATTTATTCTGTTATAGGACATTAAGATTGTCTCCAGGTTTTTGTTACAATGAACATTATTATCAAGAACATTCTCAAGCATGTCTCTTGAAGAACTCATAAAATACATATTTTTCTTGCTTTGAAGGGTGTAGGCATGTTCTGCTTTACAAGATAATACCAACTTTTTATCCAAGTGTTGAGACCAAATGACCCCCCACCCCCCCAGCAGTGCCTGAAAAGTCCTGTTTCCATACACCCATTACCCCTGACACTTGTGCTGTCAGATGTCTTAAATCCTTTCAAGTTTAGTGGGAGTAGAATAGTATGTCATTGTGATCCTAATTTACATTTCCCTGATTACTAATGAGGCTGAGCATGTTTTCATGTTTTCAGATTGTCTACCACCTGGCTCCTAATAATTTTACGCAATTCATTTTGTAGCACTGAGTGTCAAACTATTCACCGGCCCCAAATCCTGCTTGGGAGAGGGAAGGGGTTGGAAAAGAAGACGCACAGTATCTTTTTTTTTTTTTTTTTAAGTATTTTTTTTTTTTAAAGATTTTATTTATTTACTTGAGAGAGAGACAGTGAGAGAGAGCATGAATGAGGAGAAGGTCAGAGAGAGAAGCAGACTCCCCATGGAGCTGGGAGTCTGATGCGGGACTCGATCCCGGGACTCCAGGATCATGACCTGAGCTGAAGGCAGTCGTCCAACCAACTGAGCCACCCAGGCATCCCGACGCACAGTATCTTACAAAACACGGGTGGTTCTGAGTCCTAGGTAATAGAGATAATAGATACTTTGGCTCTGCAGGTCATTAAACTCTGCCCACACTAATCAGCAGCCTGTGGCTGGGGGACTTGAGCTCAGCTTAGAAGGTAGGTACGCACGATAGAAGGGAAAACTCTCCGGCCGGTTAGGGGCACAGGACTGGCAGTGTGAAATCTGTTTAAAAAGAGGCAAAGAAAGGCCCACCAGAGGCTTCTGGGAAGATCCTTCCCTATTCTTACAGGCAGCACAGCAAGCCAGGATTTGGCTGACCCTAGAAGTGAGGGAGGCAGCAGGCAGGTCCACAAACAGCAGTCGTCCTAAGTCCACAAGGAGGACGATGGTAGAACGACGTTATCGTCATGGAAGGCAGAGCAGACAGATGGAACAGCCCGGGTCCTTGATCACACTGCTGAGCTGCCAGGTGAACCAACACTGATCCACTCTGACTCAAGGTGCCAACTTAGGCAAACTGATAAATTTCCTTGTTGCTTAAACCAGTCTGCACCTGGCTTTCTGTTACTTCAACCGGTGCGCCCTGAGACAGCCATCTCTGATCTCAGTTTCCTTCTTTGTTACAAGAACAACACTGCAAGACCGCTGATTGGATGACGACAGTGCATATCACGTGGTTGACAACTGGCAGCCATTACTGTTAATGACGTTGGGTTAAGTGCACAAATGCCCAACATTCAGGATGACGCCGTGTGGTCCAAAGGTGCCTTTTAGCCACAGAATCTCTTCCAGCCTGGAACAGGAGAGTCCTATATCCTAAAGAGTCTAGAAAACTTCTCCCTTTGGGGAGAAGGAAAATGTTATCATATCCTTATCAATAAGGGAGAAGCAGAGCAACTTGTGAAGAGTGAGGGTCTTATTATCAAACTGTAAAACCAACCACTGACACTGCTACCGGTTCCACGAACCAGCGAAACGTTTCATCTTCATAGGAGGAAATCAGTCACCAGGGTGATGGTCTTGTTTTTGTATTCCAAAATAAAACCATACTGGCTTTAGAAATGTAGAAACACTCTGAACATGAATACACTTTTTAATAACTTCGTGTGCTCATAGACACAAAACAAGAGCTGACACAGTTTTAATATCAAAGTTTAAATTTCAGTGCAATGCAATACTAATCACAGGCTCTAAATGTAATCTTAGAGAACAAGAAAATACCCAGTAATACAGCTAATTTAGAGTAGAACAGATTCCTGGAATAATTATTTAGTTCAGGAAAAGATCGAGAAATGATTGACACCCCCAAAAAATCACATTATTCCAATTTTGCACAATTTTTTACAGCAATATCCTAGTTGCAATAGCATAATTGCCTTAGAAAAAATTAGACACCATACAAAGTATGTCGAACTATTTTTTTTTTTTTTTTTGCAGGGGAAAAATCTGGTAAATAGCCTTAGAGGAAGTAAAAAATGATAGCACAACACAAGGAAAGCAAACAGAAGAACCAAAATGAGTCTACCCAACCCTGAGTATTATTTCTACAAGAAAATTAGTTAAAATTTCAAATACCAGCACTGAGAAGAGGAAACCCTGAATTTTTATTGTTTGCCTTCTTTCCACCATTAACTGTACTGATTTTGTCTAGCATCTTCTCCTACAGAAGAAACTGTAAATTAAGCCCCATCTTTCCAATACACTAAATAATGAAGTTCGTAATGAACCCATGATAATGGGTCTTTTTTTTGCTGGAAGCTGCAATTTAGTTTATTTTTCTAAGGAACATCTGCTATGGTTTTGAAAGGTTGCTAAGAAGGGTTTAAGAAAAGGTGATACAAAGCAAGCGACTTCTTTATCCTATTCTTCACCAAAAAATGCAGCACATTTAAAATTTAAACTTGTATTCTAAATTATGAAAACCATTTAAGGTTTTGATGGTTCTTCACCTTCATGAAGGGGCCATGGACTCCGCTGCCACGGGTCACATTCATTCTGGGGTGATGGGGCCAGGGTTGGGGTTAGTGACAGTGACCTATGGGCATCTCTAACTGGAAAATAGGAACAGAGCTATTCCCCTGATAGCCACATCCCAAATTCACCCATTAGCAAATCACATCAACTGTCAAATTCCTGTTCATCCTAGTTGCTTCCTATGAGTCCATTAATGACCCCAATCTGATCCACACTAGTCCGTATCTGGAAATGACTTCTGCATTTCTCTACTTGCTCCCATGTTCTAACATTCCATTCTGCCTACCACTGCTAAAGTGATTATGTAAAAGTGACTTCCTGTTGTACTTAGAACATAATCTAATGCCCTCAATGTAGTCTATGAGGCTTGCCTGATCTGGTGCCTGGCTATCTCGCTGGCCTCATCTGCTACCATTTTTCCTCTTGTTCAATGCATTCCAGTCACACCACACTTCTTACCATTCCTCAAATAGGCCAATTTCATCCTACCACAGGGCTTTTGTACTAGCTGATCTCTCTCCCCACAAACGCATTTTACCAGATATTTGGAAGCCTCAGTTCCTTGCTTCTTTCATATTTCCACTCTTCAAAGCAGAAAGAGGTGTCATCTCTTCAAAGATGCCTTTCCTAATATGTTGCCTAAGACAACCTAATCTCAATACTTAGGAACAAACATAACCAAAGAAATAAATAACCTGTACTCTGAAAACTATAAAACACTGATAAAAGCACCTGAAAATAACACAAATAAATGGAAAGAGATTCAATGATCATGGACTGGAAAAATTAACAATGTCAAAGTGTCCATACTGCCCAAAGCAATCTGCAGATTCAATGAAATCCCTATCAAAATATCAATAGCATTTTTCACAAAACTAGAAAATATAATACTAAAATTTTAGGGACACACAGAAGACCCCAAACAGCCAAAGCAATCTTGAGGAAGAACAAAATCAGAGGTACTACAATTCCAGATTTCAAGCCAAACAGCATGGTACTGGCACAAAAACAGACTCATAGATCAATAGAGCAGAGTAGAGAGCCCAGAATTAAATCCACATATATATGGTCAATTAATCTATGACAAAGGAGGCAAGATGAAAATGGGAAAAAGACAACCTCATCAACAAATGGTGCTGGGAACACTGGACAGGAAACTGGACCACCTTCTCACACCAGCCACAAAAATAAACTCAAAATGGATTAACAATCTAACCTGAGACCCGAAACCATAAACATCCTAGAAGAGAGAAGACATGGTAATTTCTCTAACATCAGCCATAGCAATATTCTTCTAGATATGTCTCCTGAGGCAAAGAAAACAAAAGCAAAAATAAACTAATGGGAATAGACCAAAAATAAACCAAAGATAAGATCAAAAATAGACCAAAAAGAAAAAACTGCAAAGGAAACCATCAAGAAAACAAAAAGATGGTGAGTATTAAGGAGGGTACGTACTGCATGGAGTACTGGGTGTGGTGCATAAACAATGAATACTGTTACACTGAAAAGAAATTAAAAAAAAAACAAAACAAAAAAAACAAAAAAGATGACCTACTGAATGGGAGAAGATATCAGCAAATGCCAGATCCAATACGGGGTTGACATCCAAATATATATAAAGAACTTACACAACTCAACACCACAAAGACAAACAATCTGAATGAGCAAACAAAAAAAAGCAGAGTCAGAACCATAAATACAGAGAACAAAACTTGATGGCTGCCAGGAGGGAGGGGGGAGGCTTGGGCCAAATGGGCGAAGGGGAGTGGGAGATACCAACCTCTGGTTATGGAGTGAGTGAGTCACAGGAAAGAAAGCAGAGCATAAGAAGGAATACACTGATATTATAAATCGATGTAATAGGGCAGACAGTAGCTATACTTACAGTAAACACAGCGCAATGCATAAACTTGTCAAATCATTAAGTTGTACACCAGAAATTAATGTCACATTGTGTCAACTACATTCAAATGTAAAAAAATAAATAAATAAACGAAACAGCATAATCTCCCCAGATCTCCAGCCTTATCCTTCTCAGTTTTCTCCCAACAGTCGGAATTATCATGTGATATTACATTACACACGTATTTGTGGCTTTGTTTATGGTCTGTTCCCCCTATTAGAATGTAGGTTCATTGAAGGCAGGGACATTACATTATTCATTGCTAGAACAATCCCAATCCTCATCAAATGTTTGTTGAATGAATACATGAACGGATTCATTGGTTTCCTAAAAAGTGCAGACCTAACAAATCCCTACTTCTTAAACATTATATTAAACCATAATTATGATGGAAATTATATGCTTAGGAGGATCCAAGTAGCAAAACCAGTACTTGGTATAACATGGGCACAATCTTCCTGTCGCTCTCATCCCATGAGCCCACCTCAAAGCTGTCCCTGGGAAATGTCAGGAACTTACCCCTCCTAGTGAGGTAGGTCTGGATGGATGGAGGAAGACCAAGTGCTGCTCTACGGCAGACACCACAGCAGGGGCCACACACCAAAAATGTTCTCTGATCCCCTGTAGAAGCTAAGAGTTTTATGCGCTGCAGAAAGCGAGTGGGATTAAAATCAGGCATATTGTCAGCATTTTCCGTTTGCTTTTTTTTCATTCCAGTTTTCAGAATAGAATATATCATCTAACCCCAAACAAAAATAGCATTAAACACGGTTCTGCTTTACCAAAGCCATTAGGAGCCCATAGGAATGGAATTAATATTAAGCAGAGGGGGTCAAAATCTGCTCGGTTCTTCCTGAGTAAGAGCCGTGGAAGTCAATGTCAAGTAGACACAGACAGAAATGATGGGTGGCTTTAATCTATTAAAAAAGTCCTAAGTTTAAGTGAACAGATGTTTGGGAATCACTTTTTGGACACACTACCACCTTTATCTGAATCTGCTGGTTTTTATTTTAACTTTTATATAGGCAAAAGAAATAAACTAAATGGGACAAAAGGGAGAATGAATAAAGTGCTAACATCTGTTCCAATAAGCTGCTTTTTCCTCTCTGCTCAATGGGATAGACATTTGCTAGCAGATTCCAGAGATAATGTGCCTTAAAGGCCTCCCCAAAATAAAAATAATAATATCTGCACAATGATATCTATATTGATACTTGCCTGCACCAAATCCCTTGAGCCACCCAGGTTTGGACTTGACCCCAAATATGGGCTGGAGGAGACATAACAAGTTCCCATCCTAGCCCCTGGGACCAATCTGCCCCTGAGTCACACTTTCCCACCTCTGCTCATGCTCCCTTCTTCCTGGACATGCACTTCAGCTACCAGTGTCTCTGTCAATGTTCTACCCCCTACGGGGGCTCTTCTCAGTCTTCCCTTCAGCAAATCTACCTTAATCTCTCACGTCCAAACTCCTCATTGCTTCTAACACTCCCTTTGTAGTGTGCCTTATGGTCTTCAAAATATTTTCACATAACTTGTTCAGAAGACAAATATTCTTTTTTTTTTTAACATTTTATTTATTTATTTGACAGAGATCACGAATAGGCAGAGAAGCAGGCAAGGGTCGGGGGAGCAGGCTCCCCACCGAGCAGAGAGCGTGATGCAGGACCCTGGAACCCTGGGACCATCACCTGAGCCAAAGGCAGAGGTAACCCACTGAGCCACCCAGGTGCCCCACAAATATTCTTAATATTATTATTCCAGGACATGGATGAAGAAAAGGGGAGTATTCCAAGTTCAAGGACCCACAGGAGGCCCTGAGGCCTTCCACTTCCCTGCTTCATCAAACAATGCTAGGACATTGGGTTCGTCTGGTCGATTACAGGCTATGAGAAGAAGAAGGCGGGTACGCCTCACAGCGCTGGACAAATGATAATTACTTTAAGATACTTGTTGACTGGGATACTGGAGAGAAACAAGGAGAATGGGATTTTGGTGCTGACTCACTATCTTCAGTTGTCTGATTGGTGGCAAGTCACTGAGATTCCATTCAGATCCCCCAGCTGCTGAACTGAAGGGTTTGGGTTGAATGCTAGTGTTAACCCTCTGGTCCTAGAATTCGTGAGCAACATGCCCACAGACATGGCTTCCCCTTGGTTGACTCCTTCTGCCAGTATCACAAATCCCAAGTTGTCAAGTCCCCCAATTCAAGTACTCTTATAAATGTGCTAGAGCTTCTAGGCTGCCATGTGTCCACTGGAACCAAATCTTCACGGGATTCATGCTGTGGGACACGCATTACACATGGGACCCTCACCACACTTGACATGAGGTGGTGTTATTAGACCCACCAGCCCTTCGTGTAGACCACAGCCCTTGGGGAATACGCATAGAACATTAAAACTCTTAGACCGAATCTGTGAATGCCAACATTTCACTGTCTCTTCAGGGCCATACTTTCCAAGCAATCTAGAACAACTGAACTGCCAGAGAACCCCCAAGATTCCACCTTTCCCAATTACTGAAGCTGATCACGCTGGCAGTGGAACCTAGAGGTATTCCTAAAATGAAAACTCCTTCCTACTCATCTCATCCTAGCCGCCACACTCACTCTCTCAAGCAAGGAGTAATTCTCAAAATCAGAGAGGCTTGAAGCTCAAAATCTTCAAGTCATTTTGTATTTTGCCCTCAATCCCCTTCCTTATCCTGCTCAAGGCGAACATGGTTTCCTCCCATGTTCCCTCCGCCTGGCCTCCATCTGCCACGGTCCCTAGTGCCTGGTCTCCCTGAGGCACAGGCTTCCAGAAACCTTCCCCCCTTTCTCCAATCCATCCCACCCAGAGCAGACAGAATAGTCCTGGGATCTCTGCTCTGCTACTCCACCCTCCCTCGACACCCACAGAACATTTCGTTTCGTCACTGTGTTCACAAGAAGGGCAGATAAGTAGAAGAGATCAAGAGGAAGTGATGAAGGAGGGAAATCACGAGTCTGGTTTCTGTGACCTGTGTGGAAGGAACTCCTCTGAAGCCTTGTTATGCAAGTTGGCGTGGGTAGCTGTTTCCTGAGCTGACATAACAAAGTAGCACAAGCCAGGTGACAGAAAAAAACAGAAATGTCTTGTCTGGCGGTCTGGATACTAGAAGTCTGACATTCAGGAACTAGAAGGGCCATGCTTTCTCTGAATGTTCTAGGAGAGAATACTTCTGGTGTCTGCCAGCTATCCTTGGGTTTGCTCGGCTTGGAGATGCGTCTCTACCCTCCGATGGCACCTTCTCCCTGTGTCTCAGTCTCTTTGGGCTTCTAGAACAAAAAGTACCTTATCATCAACAGAAATGTATTTCTCAAGGCTCTGGAGGCTGGGAAGTCCAGGATCAAGGTGCCAGCACGGGCACACTCTAGTGGGGACCCGCTTCCTGGCTCATGGATTGCACCTTGTTGCTGTCTACACATGGTAGAAGGGACTCGGGAGCTCCCTGGAGCCTTTTATAAGGGCACCAATCCCATTCATGAAGGTTCTACCTTCAAGTCCTACATATCTGCCCAAAGCTCTACCTTCTACTACTATTACAATAAATGTTAAGATTTTAACACGGGAATTTGGGTAGAGTGGGGCAACAAACAGACCATAGACCCTTGTATACTTTCACACAGCCTACACTCTGTGTATGTTTGTATCAGTGTCCAAATGTCCCCTTTCTAGGATACCAATCACAGTGGATTAGCCCTCATGCTAATGTCTCAATCCTCACTTGATTATCTTTATGAAAACCCTATTGCCAAATAAGATCATGTTCTGAGAGTTAGGACTTCAATATACCTTTTTGCGGGGGGGGGGGCACAATTCAACCGCAAGAGCATGGGAAAGGATGCTTTACTTTCCAGGGGGGCAGTGGACCAGCCCTTGACAGAACTCTTATACTCACAGACTGTATGAACCACACAAGGTCTACCTACCCAGGCCCTCGACATCATCTTAGGTGAGTCCATGTAGCCACCGTGCTTGACTTGACCTTTCTTCTCTCCGAACTATACTGGGGAGATGGAGCTGGAGGCCCAGGAGTCCCAGAAGCTCTTGCAACTAAGAGAAAATATGGCAGGAGGAGGAGTTGGCTTTATCAGGAGAACGTGAAAGGTGTAGCCGTGAAAGGACCGCAGTGGTTTTGCATGTGTCCTTATCCTTGGCCTGGTCCAGCTGTTAGCTCCTGCCCTCATACCGAAGCCATCCTATACTGTCCCTCACTGCATCGTTCCGAGTCAGTGGGCATCGTGGTGATCCGTGTGGCTTCTTCCCTCTTGTCAACACTCCCTGCTGTGAGTAGGAATGTCTAAAACATCCTCCTCCTACACACTGCCTGGCTGGTGGGGAACTGTCCAAATGGCAAGGAGAGAGCCCCAAGCTTGTTCTGTCTTCTCAAAGTGCGGTCTTTACAAGCGTAAGAATATTACAGATGTTAATAATAAGAATGTTCGGTATTTTTTTTGCTGAGATCGTGCAAGCTTGCTGAAAGATGCCGATAAATGTAAATTGTTCTTAAAATACCTCATATTAAAAAACTCAATAGACATCTATTGCATATCCACTCACCATATGCAAATTAAGATGAAGCCATTCAAACATCGCTTTGTGGATTCACTATAGAAAGTTTATAATAATAATGCAAACTCAGAGCTCACCCCAAGTAAGACATTTTTTTTTTTTAAGATTTTATTCAGTTATTTTTCAGAGAGAGAGAACACAAGCAGGGGGAGCTGCAGGCAGAGGGAGAAACAGACTCCCCGCTGAGCAGAGAGCCCGAAGTGGGGCTCGATCCCAGGACCCTATGCTCATGACCTGAGCTGAAGGCAGTTGCTTAACCAACTGAGCCACCCAGGCACCCCTCCTTGGCTTTTCTTATACCCCACTTGCTTCCCAGTACTGTGCACACAATTAAGGTGTAATCCTTAACGTGAACCCCTCAACATTTCCCTCAAGTGCTTTGCATAGTCTTCCCTCTGCCTTCATCACTGCTGTCCTTTCCTGCTTCCTCCCCCTGATAAAATCCTGAGACCCCTGTGAGCGCACGTCCACTGTCTACCTCCGCAAACACCACACCTCCATCCCCGTACATCATAAATGCTGGTTAAGTGAATGAAACAGGAAGTGCCGAAGGCTTGTATTCCATTACAATTTTGGACTAGTTTAAAAAAAAATTTCAGTTACATGGGACAACAAAATTAGAGCTTATTTAAATGCTCCAAAATATGGAAGCTTGCATGTGTTCAGTGCTTGGCAAGGAATCTACAAATGGAAGCTTTGAGGGGAGAGCTTTGCAAAAACTCTGTCTCCTTGGGGCGTGCTTTTCTCCATCTATGTTAAAAGGAATGAAAAACAAACCCAAAGAGGAACTTAGGAGGCCCTATTCCCATTTCATAGCCTAAAACTGCTTTAACAGAAAGATTCTCCCTTCCAAGTGCCGTCATTTCTAGAGAAACATGAGGCAGGAAAATGCAGTCTGCTTATGGCCAAGAAGATAAGAAGAAACCTCGAGGTTGTCAATGAGCATTTTATCACTTGCCTATTGGTTTGGCTGTCTCTGGTGTTGTTTAAATGTAGAATATGTATTCAGGATATGCAACGGATTTGAGATTACACATTCAGGAAATGAAATGGATTTGAGACCTTAGAGCCTACAGAATGCAATTTAACATTTTTCTCTCTTTGAATTTATTAGATTTTTAGAGCGTTATTTCTTTTTAAACTGCCTTAATGAAGCAAAGTGAACTACCCTGGAATGAAAGATTTTATGAGAATGGGTTTCCTCAGAAGGGCCACAATCTCCAAGAAAAGTGTTATGTTCGTCTTTATAAGAATCCACCTACAGTCTTCCGTCTCTTGCGTGGACACGGAAGGCACTGCGGGAGCCTGGGATTAGACAATCCACGTGTTGCCTGGCTGTCCCCTCAAATTCAGGTCACCGTCTTTCCAATGCAAATAATCTCCCCCTCCAGACTGATAGATCCAGATGACAGAGGACAGGCCCGTCATTGCTGTCATTGCCATCAGGATGTCTAGCCTTGAGGAGTCCGCATGGACGGGGCAGGGAGGCCGAGGGTGGGGTGGGCATCCAGCGACAGGCTCCCCCCATCTTGCATCACACAGCTCGCAGGCAGAGCCCGGCTCTCCACAGTCAAATGGCCCGAAAGTGATCTCCCTCTGGCCCCGACCTTTCAAAAGCTTAGGGACTTTATGGTACCTCAGAGAGGACCAAGTTCAACCCCCCTGTGGTAAAGCTGAAGCAACCAAGGAAATAAATGCCCAAGGACAACCGAGAGTCAGTGGCTGAGCCAGGACCCTGCGGGACCCCTCCGGGAACCACGCTTCTTTACAAACAAGGGCAAGCAAAGCCACATGCAGTGCTCCTCAATGCCATGCTTTTCCAGTCCCAAAAGCTTTGCCATCTAAGCGGGTTGCCACAGCTGGCTAAGGGGAGCCACTGGTGTCACAGAGAGGTGCAGGGACAAGGATAGCTTGTGGAAGCCACCAGCTGGAGGGCAGGGGTCTACCATGCGTGTGTGCTCGTCTACTGCACAGCTGGGACCAAGAGGCCACCTCCAGGGAGAGGCTTTTCCACCCCCAGTGCCCAAGACCCACAGGACAACGTCACTAGGCTGGAGGTGAGTTCCTGACAGAAGGCCGTGAACTTCCAGAGCCACGCCCCCACAGCACTCCACAGCACTCCTCAGGCACGGGGTCACGACCACAGCCCCAGCTCTTCTGGGCCATCTCTCACAGCTGTGGGCCCACGGGGTCTGAGGTCTGTCAGGACTGTTGACTGTCTGCCCCAGTAAACATGCCTGATGGGCTTGCTTTTGGCTTCCGCGGTCTTTGAAGCCATCAGTTGCTTGAAGAGAATGGTGACCCTAAGGCACACAGGGCAAAGCTCCTCCTCCCCTGCGCCTGGGCCTCCAGAACTCCCCACTCGGGGTCACAGGTCCGATTCCATTCTCTCTTGGCCCTGACCGCGTCCCAGCAGGCCCCAGCCTGTCCTCTCAGTCCAGGGGCGCTGGAAGATTATTCTCCACCTGCTCGCACATGGGTCCTCCCCCGAGGGTTCTGGTGCCCACCTCCCGCCTCCCCCTGCCTCCCCCTGCATGATCTCTGCTGCAGGGCTGGTTCACTCACCCTGACAATGAGCTTCCTCCCTGCTTGTCACCTTCTGTGGACCCCTCCCCTGACAATGGGTGTTCTAGTTCCCCAAGGTTGTGGTCCTGTCCTCGGAGGGGTAAGAGAAACAGGGAGAGGTCCATGCACTGAGAGTTCAGGAAAGCCAATTCCTCTCTCCAACATGGAGCAAAAGGAACAGGAGGAGCCACGGATGTGCCTGAGACCCAAACACAGCTGGAAGGTCTAATTCAGGCTCCAACCCTGACAGGCTCATGACACACAAGACAGATTTCCTGAAAGCAGAGAGCAATCGCACGTCACAAAGTGACACAGGAATACAAACACCGCCATCATTCGAGTTCCAGAAAATAACCTGGGGGGAGGGGCGGACATGGGGGAAGGAGGGAGGGGGGAGGGGAGGTGGAGAGAGTATCTGTGGAACGTGGAGGTCCCACGGCTGAAGCATGACTGGGAGGGAAGGAGAGCTCCCTGGGTGAATCGTGGTGTCAAAAGCCACTGACCAGATATGTGACTTGGGTGAAATCCTTCACCTCTCTTGGTTTCATTGATTCATTCATTCATTCAGGCATAAGCTATATTCCTACTATGGGCCTAACACTGCTTTGGGCACTAGAGATAAAGCCAGGCCATGAAGGAGGGTGTGGGGGGCGGAGAAAGGAGGTGAGAAGAGGAGGAGAGAAAGATGAGGAACAGCAAAGGAGAAGGGGAGGGGAGGGAGAGGGGAGAGGAGGAAAGAAAGAGGAGGGGGAGGGGGGAGGAGGGGGGGGGAGGGAAGGGAAGGGGGGGAGGAAGAGGGAGGGGGAAGGAAGGGGAGAGGTCGAGGAGGAGGAGAGAAGGCAGTAGCAGTAGCGGAGGAGCCTCCGCTCTGACGAGCTTGGTGACTTCATCAAGTAATCACACTAATTAACAGAGGAACAAACCCTGCAATAAACACCCCAAGGAAAGGCATGTTTTCTTCAGAGGGTGAAACCAAGGAAGTCACCCAGACCAGGAGGCTCGGGGAACAGGGGGCTGAGCACCTTCTCTACGAAGGCTTGTTTCCAGATGAAAGACTGAAATGATCAAACATTGATCTGGATTCCTGTCCTCCTGGACTCCTCTCCTCCACATCCAGTCCCTAATCAGAGCCCCATCTCAGGTCTGAGCCCTTCTGCGCTTCCCCCAACAGGGCCTGGTCCAAGTACTGCCATCTTTGCCTGGACTGGTGCAGTAGCACCTCAGTCAATCTCCTGCTTCTGCCCTTTACAAGTGCAGGAATGGTGGGACCTTTAAAGCCTGCAAGGTAACTCCCTCTGCTTAAAATCCTCTGACAGCTTCCCATCCCACTCAGAATAAAATCCCAAACCAAACCTCTGACCCACAGGGCCCTCTTCTGCCATAATGTCCTCTGTCCTTTTACCGCCCCCATCACCCCCACTGCTGCCCTTCCCACTGCCTTCCTTGCTAGGCCTTTGTTCCGACAAAGCACTGTGCCCAGAATGTCTTCCCCAGACCATGCCCCCACGCCACAGAGGTCCATACTTGAGGCCTCCCACATGCCTTTTCGTGAGCTAAAATACAAGTCTCCCGACCCCGACTCTTAAGCTTCTCACTTGCTTTACCCATTGTTCATGCATTTAATTTATGCGCTGAGTGTCTGTGATGTTCGGGCTGCTCCAGCTGCTGGGAAGACTGCAGTGAGGGGGGCAGAGCCCCTGTTCCCCTGCAGCTGACGCCCTAGAACCAGGGAGAAATGACAGCACCTCTATGTGTCAGCTACCCCCACACACAAAGAGCAGAATCTGCCCCCCAAGCCCATTCCCTCAAATCCAGAACTGGCCGTGCCTCCCTGGGAGGGGACAGCCGCAGGGCAGGGGACAAGCAGGGTGGGCAGTCAAGCCGGAAGGTTTCTGAAACACAAGATGGATGGGGGGGTGGGAGGCAGTGCTGGAGCTCAGAGTGAGGGTAGGGGGCAGTAGGAGGCTGCAGAGGGGCCCCAGGAGGGACCCGGCCCCTCTCAGGAAGAGCCATTGCTGGTTCTGAGCTGGGCGGTGACAGGTTGGGCTTCATGTGGAAAGAACCTGTCTGGCCCCAGGGTGGGTGTAGGGGACACCTGTGCTTGGGAAGGAGGTGGTGGTGGTTTAGACGAAGGTGGTGGGCGAGGAGGGAAGCCAGGGGCCGGGTTTTTGCTCCAGTGAAGTGGGGTTATGCTGCTACCGGCCTGGAGAGCCGTGTGATGGGGGGAGGTGGCCCCCAGCCCAGAGCGCCCTAGGATTACGACAAAGGGGAGGGTGGTTCAGGTAGGGAGGAGCGCCCCGACTTCTCTGAGGCAGCCCCTGTGCTCAGACGGGGAGCCTCTGCACCTATGCGAGCGGGTGAGCTCCGGGCGCTTCTGAAAATGGCAAATCAGCACAAGAGATAATTCGATAATCAAAATAATTAATCCTCAGGATTACAATTGAAATGCTAGTCACTTAGCGACTCTATCATTACAATCCCTCGCAGCCTCTTCCTGGTCCATTCCACTCCCTTCTAGCTGCCAGTTTATGGAGTCAGAACTGTTAAAGGGGTGACAGCGAAGGCCACATGTCCCTAAGGCGCCTTGCTACCAAACTGGGGCCAGATGACGGGGGCCCGAGGCCTGGGGATGCCCCACCAACCCGGTGGCTTGGAGCCTTTGGTTTCTCAGTTCAACAAATTAAATTTGAATACAGAATTATACATTCGGCTCATTTGTAGAACTTGATTTTAAAAAGTAAAAGAGGAAACCTATATGATCTCATTGGAAATGTATTAATCACGTCCTAGTCTTTCCATTTACAAAGTCTCTCAATTCATCTTCTTTCCATTTCCAGGGACACTAACCTAGTCCAATCCACCACACCATACATTTTTTAAATTTTATTTTATCTTTTCAGTGATCCAAGATTCAGTTTATGCTCCAACCACCCAGTGCTCCATGCCATCCGTGCCCTCCTTAATACCCACCACCAGGCTCATCCAACCCCCAACCTCCCTCCCCTCCAAAACCATCAGTTTGTTTCCCGGAGTCCACAGTCTCTCATGCTTCATCTCCCCATCTGATTTCTCCCCAATTTACTTTTCCTTTCCTTCTCCTAGTGTCCCCCGTGTTATTCCTTATGCTCCACAAGTAAGTGAAACCATATGATAATTGACTCTCTCTGCTTGACTTACTTCACTCAGCATAAAGGATGAATACCCAACTTTTGAATCAACACACCGGAACGTTTTAGTGAATCCCCACTAGACGTGGAGCAGTGGGCCAGGTGCTGGGGGGGATCAGAGAATGAATGTGCTTCCCGCCCTTGACTCGAGGAACATAGAAAAAGCTGCACACGTGGACCCTACACTCACAAGATAAAAACTCACCGAGAAGAGGTGACAGGACCCTCTGTGTCCCGGTCCTCCATCCATTCACACATCCCCCTGCAGTCCTGAAGGCGTCAGGGAGGATGGGGCGTGGACGGGGAGACATTCTGATGGGACTATGGTGACCTGGCACCCTCACTGCGAACGACCGTGACCAAGGTCATGGCTGAGAGTGGCTCTGACCCTCAGGACACACGCTCCGGGAATGCCCTGCCCCTCCCCTGTCCCTCGCCCCCAGCCTCCTCTCGCCCATCCCACCTCTCCCCTCACAAATCCCTAATTCCTGCCTCACCCATCCATCTTTTTGGAACCTGAGCAAGGCAGGTTCCAACAAAGTGCTAAAAGACCAGGGGAACCGGCCACTACTGCGGGGTGATAAAGCAGGGAGGGGTGGGGGCGGGGGAGAGGCAGGGAGCTGCAGGCCTGCCAACAGCATAAACATGATTTCAAGGAGCAGCCACACTCAGTGCCTGGCACCGAAGGGCCTGGCCAGCCCAAGCAGGGTTTGCTCCGCTACCATTTACAGAGGACTGCCTTGGGCAGGTTCCCCGCTGGGGGCTCCAGGATAGAGGCGGGCACCAGGCAAAGAGACTTTCAGAAACATGGAGGAAACCCAGCAGGGGGTCACACTGTCTATATTGCTCTTGAACTTACAATTTAAATACCAGACCAGGGTTTGGACTTTGGAGGCATTTTTACTACTATGAACAGTAATACTTCAGTGAAAAGACTTGTCCGCATCTCTTTGCTCACTCATCAAATTACAGTATTTTTCTAAGGGTAAATTCCTGGAAAAGAACATTAGGGTCAAGGAGATGCTTTTTCTTTCTTTTTTTGCCAGTAACTTTTTATTTACATTGCCGAACTGCTCACCAAAAGAGCCGCACCATTTTATTTACAGAAAAGGAAGTGAATGAGGTTAAATAGTTTCCGCTGTTTATCATTTATATTTCTTCTTTTGTGAATTATCCATACATGTTCTTAAACTTGCCTTTCTACTGAGTCAATATTTTTGTCCTTTGTTCTGTATTAATCTTTTGTGTAACAAGTACCTTGCAAATACTTTTCCATCTTTGTGGTCTTTAAATTTAAGAGGCTTTGCTTTGACCCAATTTTGAATTTGGGTCATCTACCAAACTTTCCTGGCTTTTTGTGGGATGCTTGTGAGTGCCTTCTTCACCCAATTTTATAACAGCCATAGACATTTCTCTACTGCTTTTATATGATCACTTATTTAAAGTATCAATCTGTCTAGATTTGACGTAAAGTTTCTCAAAGATCCATATAAGTACATAGTACATTAAATTCTTATATAGTCTTAGGTCTTATTCTGTGTTATTAACTCCTCTGGCTGTCCTGGGATCAGGACACACACAGCTTTAATTATTATTAAATTAATAACTTATTTTTTTAAAGATTTTTATTTACTTGTCAGAGAGAGAGAGAGAGTATGTGTGTGTGCACAAGCAGGGGGAGTGGCAGGCAGAGAGAGACGCAGGAGCAAGGAGCCTGGTGCAGGGCTCTACCCCGGAACCCTGAGATAATGACCTGGAGGACAGACACTTATCTGACTGAGCCACCCAGGCGTCCCAATAATTTATTATTTATAAACAAAAATGCCTCATCCTCCCACCCCTCATTATTTACTTTTCAGAGTTTTACCAAATATACACATACTTTTTTTCTTTCAGATGAACTCGAGTTATTTCAAAACTTTCTCCCCAAAAATCACAACTATAATTCAGCCAGAATTGTGTTAAATTTATAAACTAATTTGGGGTAGGATAGACATCTTTACTATATTGCATTTTCTATCTAGATATTTAACATGATCTTCCATTTATTAAAAAAAGTTTTGTATCTCTCGGTCTTATACTTTTTCCCTATGAATACCGCATATTTCCTTAAACTTTATTCCTACGTGTGAACTACTTAGGTATTGGGTTAAAAATCTGAATGATTTTTATTATAGTTTCAGTTGGTCATTGTCCTGAGAAAGCATTTTTTTAAAAATCTGTAATGCTCTGTCTGAGATAGCTCTTACATTATTTCTAATACTTTTGGTTCTCCTGAGTTTTCTTTCTCTTCCTGGAAAAAGGCAGACAATCACATGTTGGCAAGTCAAGGTAATTTTGCATCTTCTTTCCTCTATAACATACCTTTATGTTCCCATTTAATTGAACAGGTTATCACCTCCAGAAGAATTTTAAGTGGTAATGCTCACAGGAACATCTGTGTTTTGCTCTTAAATTTATTGAGAATGTTCTGACCTTAAGAATGAAGCTGGGGGTACCTGGGTGGCTCAGTGGGTTAAGCCTCTGCTTTCGACTCAGGTCATGAGCTCAGGGTCCAGGGATGGAGCCCTGCATCGGGTTCTCTGCTCAGCGGGGTGCCTGCTTCTCTCCCCACACCGTCACCCCTGCTCCGCCTGCCTCTCTGCCTACTTGTGATCTCTCTCTCTGTGTCAAATAAATAAATAAATAGATAATCTTCAAAAATAAAAAAAAAGAAAACTTATTTTTAAAAAATTATGAAATGAGGAAGTGGTGATGCAACATGGGGGGTTAAGGGGGTAGGAGAACAATCAATGAAACAAGATGGGGTTGGGAGGGAGACAAACCATAAGTGACTCTTAATCTCACAAAACAAACTGAGGGTTGCTGGGGGGAGGGGGTTTGGAAGAAGGGGGGTGGGGTTATGCACATTGGGGAGGGTATGTGCTATGGTGAGTGCTGTGAAGTGTGTAAACCTGGCGATTCACAGACCTGTACCCCGGGGGATTAAAATATAATGTTTTTTAAAAATTAAAAATTTTTTTTTAAAAAAAGAAAAAGAAAGGAGGAAAAAGAAAGGAGGAAAGAAGGAAAAAGGAAAGGAAAGGAAAAGACTTAAATAAGACCATTTTTGTAAGGCTCCCACCAAAGTGCTTGTTCTTCATAGGAATTCGATAACCGGTAGTTATTGGTATTATTTTCACCATTCCTACCCTCCCTTTGGCTTGTTCCTCTCCTCTGTGGCTTTATTCATGCACTTTCGCTCTGGTCTATACAGCCCCATCCAAGTGTCTTATCTTTCTGGTGCTCTGGTACGAGGCAACAGCCAACACTTCCTTCAGGGTCCAACTCCTGACAACTCTTCTGAGAGACTCTTCTTGACTTCATGAATGTGCCTGAAACCATCCTCTGTGTGTTCTTGCAGCATTTTTTTTTTTAATATTTTATTTATTTATTTGACAGAGAGAAATCACAAGTAGACGGAGAGGCAGGCAGAGAGAGAGAGGAAGGGAAGCAGGCTCCCTGCTGAGCAGAGAGCCCGATGCGGGACTCGATCCCAGGATCCCGAGATCATGACCTGAGCTGAAGGCAGCGGCTTAACCCACTGAGCCACCCAGGCGCCCCTCTTGCAGCATTTTTTATATAATTCATGTTACATTACAGGCTTGATTATATGCTGCCTTTAGAATTTTCTAGATAACTACAAGTGGCAATTACTTGTTGGTTTCATGGAGATACACCTTGTCTTCCTAATTAAATTGAAAGCTTTTGAAGGCCAAGGATCATATTTGCTGCTTTTTTATTACGCACAGACCCCAATCTACTGAATAATGACACGAATCCCGAGACAGAATAGTACATGGATAAAATTACCCAAGTAATTTTCCTAATTCAAAATCAAGCATTAAAACAGGATTGGAAAACTGAATGTGCAATGATTACAGAAACTCTGAAAGTAATTTTTGAGACCCTCACAAATCTTCATCTCCTATCCCCTCCCCCACCCCAGCCACACATTGCCCGGCCCCCTCTCCTCCTGTGGGCTTCAGGTCTTTCTCATGGATTATCCGATCATCCATTGATTATCCGATTATCCGAGGTGCCCCCCCCCCACATATTTTTCTCCATCTCAATGCCCAGTGAGCTTCCTTCCTCACAGTCTAACACTGTGTTGGCTTACTTGCTCACTAGACTGTAACCTCCAGACCCAATTTTAGACAGACCCACATAGTCTTTCTTCCTTTTTTAATTAGTGAAGTTTAGTTGACACGCAGTGTCATATTAGTTTCAGGTGCACAACAGAGTGGTTCGACAGTTCATACGCTCCGCAGTGCTCACCATGATCTGTGCTGTCCCCATCGGACACCCTACAGCCCTCGCACAGTATTACCACCTATATTCCCTAGGCTGTACTCTTCATCCCTGGGACTCATTATTTTCTGACAGGCCCACTTTGTTTACAAGCCCACTTCCCGGCACACCAAATGCTCCATACATGTTCGTTGAATGAATGTGGGAAAAGCACCCGTGTGCCCAAGCTTTGTGACTTCTCGTGCTGGGGAGTATAAGCAAGCAATCGAGCGTCTTTGAGCCAGAGATCTGGTACACAGACAAGCAGAACAGAGACATCTGCTCTGTCAGCTTCACAAGGATGTTATAAGGACTGGAGAAAAACTGTCTGGGACAATGCTTGGAAATACGCACTGCCTTTACATCGCAAAGCACTCTTGCGTGCCTGGTGGAGTCTGGCTTAACTAGGCAGGGCTCTGGGTTCTAGTCTTACCAAATTTATCCCCCTCTGTAAGAATAAACACCACTCTCCGTTTTAAAATCCAGAGGGCACCAGTACTCGGATGCCTTCACAAGACATCCTGAAAACGCTATTTAAAGGGGAAAAGTCTAAGAAACAAGAATAAGGTTACAACGTTTTTAAACTATTCAATGAGAGCAATTGAAGTGGTGGGGGGGTGGGGGTAAAAACCTGCCCATAGTCTTCGAGCAAATTTCAAAACCAACACTTCCTGATGGGGTGGGGGGGGGGTGGGTTGCTCCTTGTAGCTTTAAGCTATGACCACTTTTACAAAGAAAGCAGTTACACTTGAGTGCACTCCATGTACCAGGTTAATGTTACAACTTGTCTCCAACAACCTGTTCATTTTCTTAAAATTTCAACTCTAAATATTCCTCCTTGAGAAGAGTAAGAAGAAAAGTAGAAAGAGCAATGTGAGATTCCCGCCAAGTTTGCAGAAAGCGTTGTAACTGGATGAAGCCGGCTGTGTTGGTAGACATCTTGAGCATCTGAGACAGACTTCTGCAGACAGCAAGTCCACCCTCTTGCGCAACCACCACAGAACTACCACTGAATGCGGATGCAGGTTACCTCATAAAAGAAAGGAGCAGTTATTCCTCCCACACTCACAAAATACACATCCTCAATTTATGGGAGTGAAACAGGTGACATAGTTGCTGCTGTTGCACCAGCCACAAGAAGGTGCTTCCACCCAGATGCTCAGAATGCAAACTTCCAGGCAGGGGACGAGCTGCCCTGAGCCCGGCAGACAAGTCCGTCCAGGCACAAGTGTGGGCTATTTTTAAAGCACAACCCAGGTAACGAATGTACCCCAGGTCCAGTGAACCCTGTGGACAGTCGTGCTCTGCCTACAGGCAGCTAACGACGGCACCACAGTGAATACAGAAAGCCGCATAGAAGGAAGGCCAGGGAAAACATGACCCAGCATTTGAAATTAAAGCTCTTAAGTCCCCCTAAAAAGGTACGCTATTCTGACAGCTTGAGGTTCAGAGAAAACTTTCTGGCTTTGTCTACAGGTTGACAATAACAAAGAAATAAACACTCGGGTTCCACACCCTCTCTCAGACCCAACACAAAGTTGGTGGGGGGGAGGTTTGAATCCCAGGGAAAGTGGATTTCAGATGCAAATGTCCTGAAATCCTTGACTAGGATTTCAAGTCAAGGCAGAGCCTGGCCCCGTGGGGTCTCAGGTAGGAGACTCCCAGGCCTGAAGTCATATTCCACTAAAGCAAAGGTCAGTGAATGTTGTCTCCAAAGCAAAACCTCACTCCTTTCCCCAGAAATCAAGATCCAAGTCAGCTACAAAGGCCAGGCAGGGTCTGGCTGTTAAAACGGGATTGGGTGCTGAGGGCCCCTGGAAGTGGGAGGGGGAGGCACGCTGGGGCTAGCTGCCTCCCCCTAGAAGGGATGGTGTAGTTTCTCAGACCCCATGTGGGTAAGTCCACCAGGAAGCAGAAGCGATGGGCCTCCAGCACGTGGCCCCTGCTCAGGGCATCTCGGGGCTGCGTGAGACCCAGGGAATCTCACTGACAGAGGAAAGGGTTCCAGGGAGTTGGTACAGCTCAGGCCTGCGAGAGCCTCTGAGAGCCGCAATGGGGTGGGGAAAACAGCCTCTGTGCACCCGCCTGGCTGGGAGAGGGCTCAGGGAAATACATCAAGTACCAAGCCTGTGGGCCTGGGTTCTGCCGTCTTCCTTCAGCTCCTGCCTGGCTCCCAGGCCCTGTCTGAGAGTAATTAACACAATAAACCACTATAACCATACCTGACTCCCAACCACGCACCAGGAACTGAACGTCTAGGAAACAGTAGGTTTTGAGTTCAAACGCTCTGATTGGGGCGTATTCCCGGCTCCACCATTTACAAACTGTGTGGCCTTAGGCTAGCCCGGGTCTATAGGCTGGGGATGCTGGTCCTTTCTGCCTCTTGGAGCCCGGTGACGTTCAAACAGCGAGAGGCTTAGCAAAGGCAGGCAGTAAAGGTTCAATAACTGCAAGTGGATATTACTTTTTTTTTTTAATTTTTACTTTGGATTTTCTTTAACCTTCACAGGTTTGCAAAGAAACTCAGGTCCAATGTCACGAGAAAGGCTAACAATGAAAGGGAGACAGAAGACCGGGTCTGTGGGACTCCAGCGGCCACTCGTGATGGCCCAGGGTGGTGCTGAAACGGAGGGACCAGCCGACCCAGATCGGCTGCCATTTTCCCGTCAACCTCCGCACCGAATCGTGTTGCCCTCCCACCTGAAGTCCTTCTGAGCTCAAGCCCATCACCTCCGGGATGAAACGCACACTCGGCAGCAGGGCAGCGGGGTGTTTCGGCATCCCCCATCAGAGAGAGCAGCAGCAGAAGTCTGCACGGAGGGAAGAGCTTGACGTTTGGTTTCACAATGACCTACGTTCAAATTTTGCTTTTTTTTTTTTTTTTAAACTTACTATTTATGTGCCCTTCTGAAAGTTACTTCTACGTCTTCACTTGCAGAAAAGATGCTAACACCGATTTAACTTGGCCAAGGAGTGCAGTAAATAGCAGCCACGTTAGGACCACTTCCCAGCCCCATCTTCTGCCATTGGCCCACGGTCACCTCACCCAGAAATGGGGACAACTCCCCAGCACCCCGCATCTCCCCTGTTTTCTCCCATTTATGTATCCTGTCCCTTGAGTCTTCCCCACCCCTCCCACCCCTGTACTACCGTCTGTGGGGCTCAATCATATTTCTCTTTCAAGATTCCTCTCTAGCACGAGCTCCTCTGGGCATCCAGCTCCCTGGGAGTCCCAGAGCGTCCACTGCACACCACTCTCCGAAGACTGACTATATGGCCTTATTCTAGAGATTTTTGCTCCCATCTCCACCACTGGACTGTGTTCTTAAGAGCACAGTGGGCATCTCCCATTTCTGGACACCAGTTCTTAGCACTTCATAAGCACTCTCTGTGTGCTCGCTGAGGCGAGAACGGAAACTTACATAAGGGACTCAGGCTCTCAGTCAGAGACCTGAAACATACAGGAACGATGATCAGAATCACAGGATTTCAGAGCTGGAAGGAATATGCATATTCACCTTGGCCGTTGCCTTCATTTGAAGTGAAGGGATGTCAATCACAGTTTGCCGGCTGCCCAAGATAACGCAGGTAGGCAATCCTTGGTCTGGCAAGATTAACCAGGACAGGGAATACTCAAGAAACAGCTGAGTATCCTTATGTGGCCATGGGGGCACGAGCTTAGTGACGTCATGGGGTACAGTGATGTAATGACTCTCTTACACAGGAAAGCTATGTTTTCTTCCAGCGTCACCAAGGACATACTGGGAGGCACAGACCCCGGCCACTCACATAACTGATGGGACCCAGGAATCAATACCATGGACTGGAATACAAATAGAGTCCCCTCATTTCCATTTCCTGAAATGGAAATAACATCAGAAACAGGAGAGTAGGGGTACCTGGGTGGCTCAGTGGATTAAAGCTTCTGCCTTCGGCTGGAATCATGGTTCCAGGGTCCTGGGATGGAGCCCTGAGCATAGGGCTCTCTGCTCAGCAGGGAGCCTGCTTCCCCCTCTCTCTCTCTCTGCCTGCATCTCTGCCTCCTTGTGATCTCTCTGTCAAATAAATAAATAAAATCTTTTAAAAAAAGAAAGAAAGAAACAGGAGAGAAATACAGGTGTGGATTTTTAAATTACAATTTTTTAAAAAGGTTTTGCTTTTGAATATTCAGTTGCTGAAGCCGTGTACGTCACAGCCAGAGACACGAAATCGATGTGGGACAAACATGTGTTTCAGTTCAGGACAGGGAGAGCCAGAAACGCAGAACTAAAACAAAACCAAAAGGGACGCCTGGGTGGCTCAGTTGGTTAAGCAGCTGCCTTCGGCTCAGGTCATGATCCCAGCGTCCTGGGATCGAGTCCCACATC
>NC_081561.1:140169228-140183432 GCF_022355385.1 Mustela nigripes | reverse complement strand
CAGGTCATGATCCCAGCGTCCTGGGATCGAGTCCCACATCCGGCTCCTTGCTCCGCAGGGAGCCTGCTTCTCCCTCTGACTCTGCCTTCCACTCTGTCTGCCTGTGCTCACTTTCGCTCGCGCTCTCTCTCTGACAAATAAATAAAATCTTAAAAAAAAAAAAAAAACTTAAAAAAACCAAAAACAAAACCAAAAACCTAGCCACATAAATGAGTGATAAAAGTACAAAGAAATAACACTTTGGCCAAAGCTCAGAAAGGAAGCTTTTAAATAAAAGGTAAGATACCAGCAGGGCAAGGGAAATGATTTTCCAAACTTTCTTTCTCCTCTATTTCCTCGTAGAAATCCTTCGACAAACAGAGGTCACGCTGCAGTACTCCGGCCCCGGGGTCTGCCCCGGCCCAAACCCCCCAGTGCTATGGAACAAGGTCACCATCGGTCAGGTGTGAGGGCCTCACATTCACCACTGGGTCCGAGAGTCTATGATTCCAAAACCTACCTTACTTCAAAATAAACCAAATCCTCCCCTTCTATCAGCTTCACTTTCCCTAATCTTCACATCGTGGGAAATCTTCAAAGGGAGGGTTTCTGGCCACAGTTTCATGCAATTGTGCCTGTACCCCGGAAGTCCTTGGATGTCGTTGTATTTTTCATGACACAGAAAGACTGCAGCAGATTACAAAGAGACATAAATAAAGAGAACCCTGAATCAGGCATCTTAAAATCCTCCAAAATGAGGAAGGCTAGCCTCCTGGTGGAGCACGTGTGTCACCCACACACACACGGAAGCGGAAGGGGACGCACAAGGCTTTACCCACAGCCTCACCTCCTGACCCACCCTTCTTCTAGGTCATGCTGGCAGGAACGGTAATAATCACCCTACAGCAGAAGGAGAGCTAGGCATTAGCTGGCAACAATCACAAAATGGTTCACAGATTGTACTAAAGCTTTCCATCAAGGTCCGGCATCATTATTATTACAAATAATGAGCTTCCATTCTCTTTGGCATTTTCCCACTGATTTTGTATAAAAAGAAAGTAAATTACTAGGTAAGAAAAAAAAAGTTTGCAGAACACATTTCATCTGATTTTAAGGGTCTTTCTCCTATGAAGATAATACCCTACAAATATAATATACTACCCACAGCTCCCAGCCAGATGCCGCATATCAGAACCGGTGTTTTGTTAAGCAAGATCCCCTGTAAAGAACAAGGCTTCCACCGAAATGCTTGCAAAGCGTCAGCAGGTGGAAAAGGGGCATTTCTAGAACCGAGTTGACAGGAGAAGGGCTGAGACGGCACGCTTTGCCTTGCTTCTGTGCAACAACACACTGGATCTCAGGACGGCTGGGTGGGCCCCGGAGGACAGTCACACTGGCAATGCTGCCCCGGGGGAGCAGAGGGTGACAGCACACGCAATCAGCACGCTGATGGCAGCCGGCTGCAGCCATTCACGCCCTCCGCCTAGTCTTGCCTGGCTGCTCTGCGAGGATAATTAGATGTCATCAGACCCAGCCTGGAGAACAGAGCCAACTGTTCACACTGAGAGCAACAATTCAGGCCAATTAAGCTGGGGCGCTGAAGAGCTGTGAAGAGCGTGTTGATTAGCTTGAACGTAAGGTAGATTATTTGAAGGGAGAAACAGCAAGCGGCGTGCAGACATTAGAATGTTCTCCATTTGTGAGACATCCTCCCTCTAGTTCAGGTGTTTGAACTGGACGTTTCCAACTGGCCACTATCAGAGGCCAAGTTTATAGGGGGCCATAGTTTCCCAGGAAACCTCAACGAACTGCCAGAACAGGAAGATGGTGAGACCACTTTTCTGTGAGTCTTCTCTATGTGAAGCAGCATCCATGGGAATGTCACAGGGCAGGAGCTGGCCAGGTTATGGTCACCTGATCCCAGGACGCTGGTTATAAGGCGGTGCCCTTCTTGGCCAGCGAGCCAGCTTCACCGCCGTCTGAGCATTACCAAAAACAGGACACCAACCCCCTTTAAAAGGATGCTTCATGGCCAACTCATTTATACACGTAGTCACAGAATATTTTGGGGGCCCCCATCCTATGGCAGACACAGTCCCAGGGACTGGCCCTGAAACAATGGATAAGACAAATAAGGTCCTCGCCCTCACAGGGTCCCAACAAGTGACCTAGAGGACTAGTTCAATTACAATGACGGAAGTGACTGGGAATAGCCAACGTGCGCAACGGGAAATTAAAAAGGCAGGAGAATTCCGTGACGGGCAGCCCTCACTTGCACAAGCCATATAAACCTTATGCCAAACCTGGGAACATGGTTCTTCCCACCCCTCTTATTTTAAAACAATGAGATTAATTAAAAGCCATTTGAATAGCACTCGAAATAATGCTGTGTGGAAAGACAGGTCCACACAAGAGCCTCAAGGATGTGCGGACATGTCTGGTACCCCAAGGAATCGTGGCGCCAGGCTCAAGGGCAGAGGACAGCAGCAGGACAGGAACGCATGTGCTGATACAGTGTAGGAAGAGGAGGTGGTTCCATCGGAAGTCAAGGCCAGAGACCAAACATTCCCAAAGTTTCCCTGCCTGTCCTGGAGAGACAGTCACTTGTCATTACCCCCAATAAGCCACCACCAACCTTCAAAATGCATTTCACTTCATCCAAAAAGAGCAGAAAGGGGTCACCCATAAGTCACCCACAGTTGGCTCCAGTAGGTAATGTTCTGGAGGTTCTCCAGCCCAGTGGCTTTCATCAAGGGGCAGCCCTCTGAACCCATATGCACAATCTGGCCTCCCCTTGCCCTCAGATGAGGGGTTCACAGAGAGGGACACTGCCAGTGAGGGCCACCCAGCAGGACGGGACAAGAAAGGACCCAGAGATGACACCCAAGAGAGTGTAAAGCCTGCTGACTGTGCTCAGGGGACCATCAGGGACCTGGATCTTCTTCATAATTAGAACCCCACCCAGCCTGGACCATTATTGCGAAGGAAGACACATGAATACACAAACAGGAGAGAAGCAAAGGGAATGAAAACTGTTTCTTCTGTGACAAGGTGGCTCAGAGTTAAACCTACAGCACAAGGTACTGTGGTGACGAGCAATCACAGTTAACAGAATCTAAGACACGCCTCAGAGACAAATGTGCCAATCCAGTAAGCAAACGTAGTAACTCAACTAGCCCGTGCCTGAATTCCTACCGGTTACGAGGAACTGCGCGAGAGGCCACGGAGTTATGGGAAGAAGTAGGACAGGGGAGCTTTCCCAAAGCCCAGCTGCCTGGGATGGGAAAGAGCCAGACACTGAGGCCTCCGCTAAGACCCGAGGCCCCTCGCTCATCCACAGCAGACCTGCCGTCAGGTGCCGGATGAAGGGACAGGCACTAAGGCAGAAGGCACAGAGGTCAGGTATGGATGGGAAACCACAACACCCTGAGCTGCCCCAAGAGAAAAGCCACTGCGGCTGACACCTACTGGGGACACCCCAAATCATTTTGACTCCCTGGCATGAGTGCTTTCTCCCCACCTGTCTGAGTGCAGCTACCAACCCCTGAAAAGTTCATCCACACCCTGTGGACTTGGGTCCTGCCTGCCTGTCCCCCAGGGTTCCTATAGGCTCTGCTGCTTTTACTCTGGATTAGAAGCTAGCAGCAACTCCTGCAGGATCCCTTAGACTGGACACCTGCTGCTAGGCATGCCCCAGTCCTGTCCCAGAGTTATCAAGGATAACTCTTCTAGGACCATGCTATGCCCCTCTCAGTGCTGATGATCTCATAAGAGAGACAGTCGGACTGACAAGCATAAAGGAAACAGACACAGATGATAGATGGATATGATGGTAACGATTCCAAGCACTGGGTACTCAGTGCTTTAAGAATGGTACAAAAGAAAAAAAAATAGGTAATAAAGGAGTATCAGGGATGAGTTACGTTCACTGACTCTCGACTGGAGGGAGTAGTAAGGACTTCCTGGAAGAAGTGACATTTGTGTTGGGTATAATTACTAGAGGTAAATTTCTGCAGATGGAGGTAGCGAGGTTTGGGCAGGAAAAGGAAAGCAATAGAATAAACGGTTCTGGACGCAGGAACAGCATGAGCAAAGGTGGGAAGGTACGAATGTTCACCATGCAGTGATGGGAACCCCCATGGGGTCTGTGGGAGTGCAGGACGGAAGGGCAGGAGGCAGGCCTGGCCCTGTCCCCGAACAGCACTTCACCGTGGAACTCGCTTGTAGCTCCTCAACCTCCCTCTAGCTGACTGTCCATTCTCTGCAGACTTTCCAAAAACAAGGAGGAAAAGTAAGATAAAAAAACACTATCTTAAGAGACACAAGCTGCTCATCTACAGAAACTATTGCCTCTCATTTCCAAAAACACAATAAAAATATCAACTCTCTCTCCATAGTTTACACAGAAAGACTTAGTGGGAGAGCTGAGGCCTGTGCACACACAGGATTTCAGAGCGGGTGTTTGGGGATGAGATGGGTGAGCTCCAGGCAGAGACAGACAAGAATGCCGCCGACGGAACACTCCCATGCCAGAGTCCTTCACCAGCCTCTTGGACCTCACACAGAACAAGTTCACGATCCTCTCTCTTTCCTAACAATCTAACCGATAAAAGTGAACAGTGCAAAACAGGTATGTTAGAACCCCCAGGAAATGTTTGTTTTCAAGCCTGAGGATAAGAATGACATGATATTTACACCTTTCTTCTTGTACTATGACAGTGGTCTATTTTATCTCACAAAAGTGATGGGGAAGCCTGTTCAAACATGAGTCTCCTGTATCAGAGCACCTAATGTAGCATCAGAAGTACCAAGTGGGCTGTCTGCATTCTGAGAGAGCCGATGTGGCCCATGACAGTACCACTCCCCTCAGAGAGGGCTCACGACCCAAAAAGGGTTCCTCCAGAACCGCTGAGCCAAATCTCGGGGTGAACCTCGGGGAACGGCAGGAGGGTGGCCACAAACCTGGCAGTCCTCACGGGAGTGAGGCCACAGGCAGATTCATCATCACAGAGAAATCTAAAATCACCCCTAGCCTAACCCAAAGTCTGTCCGCTGTCCAGCAGCACCCAGTGCAGACAATTCGAGAGTGTCCGTGCTAAAAGCTCCCCTTCCTTGGGACTCTCCCGATGCCCAACCTTGGTGCACCACGGAACTCAAGAGCCTGTCACTTTTAAAATAGTTCATTTGTGGGGCACCTCTGTGGCTCAGTGGGTTAAGCAGCTGCCTTCAGCTCAGGTCATGATCCCGGGGTCCTGGGATCGAGCCCCACATCAGGCTCTCTGCTCAGCAGGGAGCCTGCTTCCTCCTCTCTTTCTGCCTGCCTCTCTGCCCACTTGTGATCTCTGTCTGTCAAATAAATAAATAAAATCTTAAAAAATAATAATAAAATAGTTCATTGGCTCTTCACACGATCTGTGACAGAGGCAGAGAAGGAGGCTTCAGAACAAACCCCATCTGACCGAGCCACAGGCTGCGAGAGGCTTGCTCCGGGTCCCAAAGCAGGTGCGTCCGCAAGCTGGGAGCCGCAGACTCCTGCCGTGGCTTCTCCCACCACACCTCGCTGACTCTCTATCAAGCAGGATGCCACAGTGCTGGCCCCTGGGAGAAGGTGCTCCCTCGTGCAGCCCCGGGGCATCAGGGCAGGTCCAGGTGGCCTTCCCACTGCCATTTCTTGCTGCTTCTGGCCCGCAGGAGCCAGGCTGCACCTGCCCAGGTTGGTGGTGGTTGGGGGAGGGGGGAAGAGTTCTGCAGCTGTCAGCAAAGCCAAACTCCCTGGACCCCTCCCTAACACCGCTGCTTCTCTTTTCTTCTCCTCTCGTGAGCACTTGCTAGGGGCCTGTCTACTCTCTCTCATGGTGGGGGGGGTGGGCGGGCAAAGCTCTGCTTATCAGACTCCTGTCGAAATCCCCAAACTTACTCTACAGCCTCCCGGCCGCTGAGCTTCCTGCTCAGTCTGGGCTGGGCGGGCGAGGCCGAGGCGCCCAGCTCAGCAGGCCCGGTGCGATCTACTTAACGTATTTGGGCGTGAGTGAACCCTCTCCTTGAGGAGTTGCCCTCACGACGAGGTGCTCGGGTTCAAAGGCAAACATCTCTTTGCCACTTCTGTTCACATCTTCAAAAACAAAACCCAACCTTCTATGAGCTCAGAAGCCTTAGGTGAAAGCAGTAGCTAAAAATCTATTTCAACTCTGAGGGGCCTTCCCTGAAAGAGCAAGAGAGAAGCAAATTCCTTACGCTGGAGTGTGTAGGAAGGCCCGCCGGCGCCCTGCGAAAGGCCCCCGCGGCTGCCAGAAATAAAGAACCCCTCCATTCCCCCCGGGGGGTGGGCGTGAGGAGGCCAGCTCCTAAAGACTGGTGACGGCCAACTAAAAATGTGAGTACGTTTTTAAAAAAAGTCTTGAGGTACACAGAGTCATAGCCAATTCCTTTCACTGCCCTTATGACAGGCCAGTCACTCTTCTGAGAGTTTTACCTACCTGTACTCATTCATTTTCTGTTTTTTAAGATTTATTTGCTTATCTGAGAAAGAGAGAGAGCACGAGCTCTCAAGAAGGGGCAGAGGGAGAGGGAGAGAGTGTCTCCAGCAGACTCCATGCTGAGCGCAGAGCCTGACTCAGGGCTCGATCTCGTAACCCTGAGATCACAACCTGAGCAGAAACCAAGAGTCAGATGCTTAACCAGCTGTGCCAACCAGGAGCCCCTGTACTCACTTAATCCTCAAACACCCTCTGAGGCAGGTGCTGTATCCCCATTCCCCATGAGAGGAAACAAGGGCACAGACAGGTCATTTGCCCGAGATCACAGAGCTGGTTAGTAGCAAAGAAAGGACCTGAACCTGGGAAGTTGTGCTCCAAGGTCCGTGTTCTTAATCCCAACACCATGCTACTTTTCTGACAGGCGGATTATGCAGGATTTACCAAAGAAGAGATCTCCAGCTCAGGGCCATTATACCATCCCCCGGTGCCGCTGGTTTGGGAGGGTCGTGGATCTGACTCACTCGCTAGAGCCTTTAGAATTCATTGTTTCATATATATATATATAGTATAACATATATATATATATATATATATATATATATATATATATATACATATACATATATGTATATTTGAGTTCAAATGCTAAAACTGATTTTTTTAAAAAGATCTGTTACAGAGAGAGAGTGCACACACACATGGGGGAGGGGCAGAGGGAGAGGAAGAGAACATCTCAAGCGGACTCTGCACTGAACGTGGAGGCTGACACTGGGCTCCATCTCATGACCCCAAGACCACAATCTCAGCTGAAAGCAAGAGTCATCGCTTCACTAACTGGCCACCCAGGTGCCCCGCCAAAGCTGCTCTTAAATGAGAGGATACTGAAATGATCTTCTGGGGCGCCTGGGTGGCTCAGTGGGTTAAGCCTCTGCCTTCAGCTCAGGTAGTGATCCCAGGGTTCTGGGATCAAGCCCCTCACTGGGCTCTTTGCTCAGCGGGGAGACTGCTTCCCCCCTCTCTCTGCCTGCCTCTCTGCCTACTTGTGACCTCTCTCTGTCAATAGATAAAATTAAAATAAAAAAGAAAATGATGTTCTACCTAAATTTTTCCTAAGGGCATTTCCTAAATGATTAAATATAACAAACATTTCCTGAGCATGTACCGAGCCACAAGCACTAGTCTAAGGGTTAGGGATACAAAGATACACTTTCTGGTGGTTCAGATACTTTGAATAGTGACTAACAGCCAACTTGGGTAGACAGGAGCATCACTGCACCTGGACTGCTGGTGTCCTGGGGAAACCTCTTGAGACACAGCGAAGGGACCCCTCTGGCTGTGTCACTTGTGGGGCGGCCAGGGAAAACCAGCCCAAACAATGTGAGTATACCTGACGTCATGGAAGGTTGCTTTCAGCGAAATGATTCGGACAAGGGGAGAATGAAATGTGAGAACAGGAGACTCAAACCCAAATCTACAATTACCTTCTTAAAAAACAGCAGCAACAACAACAATGACGACAAACCAACCACAAAATTAGTCTTGTGGTGAAGTCTGGGGGAAGGAAATAAGCAAGCTTGTGAGGTGTGAGGCTTGTCCCAGTTCTTAGATCTCCTGATCTGTTTCTGAATGGTCACCGTATCCCTCGGCTTCCTAATTTCCAGACATGCCCCCAAATAATACACTCTATGATCGTCACAAAACTCTATGATTGTCAGACTCTTCTAACTCATGATTGCTTCCAAGTAGATGTTACTGAAAACTTACTGTAGCAAACTCCTGAGCACACATTAATGTGAAGTTCTCCAGCGTGTGCTCCGAAATAGGGACCTTCTCATTCCATCCAGGATGTGGCAATGAACTGTTTTAATTACCCAGCAGCTCTGTGTTAAAGTCCAATTGAGTTAAATAGACAGTAGTATTAACTGAACAGTAAAGGGCATTTAATTAAAGTCTACCCGGATAAAAACCCTAGCACCAAAATGCAGCCAGAAATTGCTAATGTCTAAAGAAAGATACCCTCATACATACAACAGTATGATAAAGGTCCTAACATATTCATGAAAACAGCGGGAAAAGCCTTTCTTATTCTTTTGTTCCAGCAACATAAATAAATGACAAAGATCCTAGAGACAAAATACAGTGTTACAACTCCCTACATGGAAATAAACGGCACAGCTGTGTGACCCAGGGCTGTGCTGTACGGTTCCACGCAGGCCTGAAAGTGAGACAAATGTCAAGTAATTACTAGAAAGTTATCTTCTTTGTAATTGATCTTTGCCAATGGAAGCCTAATAAAGACCATTGAGCCAAATCAATTTTTCTTATAATGATACATTTAAAAGAAAAAGACATGTATGGATTGAACAAAATACCAGAGACTTCCCCAGCATCAGCCAAGGAAAACAAAACACAAATGGTTTGGGGGCGTTTCTGCATTTATGGATTCATGGAAATATAATAAAAAATCAAAAGTGACTACCATGCTTAAAATGAGCCACAGATTTTCAAAAGCACCAATTATCTTGTCCTTTTTACTCTTCAAAGCACAGCGCCCCCCAAATACTGATTTTGTTTAGAAAAGGGACATGTAGCGTGATACAGTGCCTCCAATCAGTGCTGTGAGGCCCAAAGGGTGCCCAGGCTTGGTCTGTCCATGGTCTGGTAAGGGCTAGAAGCTCGGTAAGTGCCTAAGAGCAAAGCTGCCCTTTGTGTACACCTGTTAAGAACCAAGTAAGCTGTCTCCAATCAGAGCCTTCAGCACTTTCCTGTAAGACGTTTGTGTAACAGGCAATGGCCAGAAAGTGTGTGTTTATAATTGTCTTTCAGAGAAAAGTACCGGGAATGACAAAAGGAGAAAATCACCTCTACACTGATTTCCTTTTTCATTCACAGGGTAAATGCGGATTCAGGCATTAAAGCTGTGTTTTCTTTCTTTCTTTCTTTCCTTTTTTTTAAAGATTTTATTTATTTATTTGACAGAGAAAGAGATCACAAGTAGGCAGAGAGGCAGAGAGAGAGAGGGGGGAAGCAGGCTCCCCACTGAGCAGAGAGCCCGATGCGGGTAAAGCTGTGTTTTCTATTCCCAGAAGCAAGCCCCCACTCTACTTGTTTGAAGGGCCAAGCAACGGAGTCTGAAGTCAAAGCAGGAACCACAGCTCTTGGTCCTGGAAACACATGCAACTACTCAATAAATATTCACCTCTCCACGCGAGGTCCGACTGGGTCCCCTCCCCATGCTCTCCACACCCCTAGGTAAAGCGACGATGATTTCAAGGCCTGTATTAACCTCTCCCCGGCCCCCCTCCTCCAAGGCTGCCAGGGACACACACTTATGTCCCACCTCCTGATGCCCACCCTCCCCAGCTGCAGACAGCAGCTGCTGTGACCAGAGGCTCCTTCCTGCTGGTGGAGACCATGCCCACCTGCGAGAAGGCCACACGTGCTCTCCCATGAGAACATCCTAGTACCAACCTGAGCCTTTTATCTACGGCCTTTCATTTAACTCTCATGCCAAGCCATGAAGTGGACCCCACCATGAAGCCCATTTTACAGATGAGGGAACAGACACAGAGGCCTCTTGCCTATCTCCAAGATAAGCTCTCCTGCATTGGGCCAGACGGCGCTCTCAAAGCGGAAACAAGGAAACTTCTGTTTCATTCCTCCCTTTCCGCCTTCCACGACCATCTTCTCTCCCCGGCTGCCTAATAACCACTGTGCTCAGCAAAACAGGTTCAGTTTCCTCCACAAAGGCAGCCACTTTCCCAGCTATTTCCAGCCCGCACACTCTTCATCTTAGACAACTCCCTCCTGTGATAATCGCTTCCTTCTCTTCTAAGATGGCAGTTACCAACACAAACCACTTCTGAGCACACGCGGAACCCTCCATGGAGGCCAGTTGTGCAGTATAAACCCCTTTCTGCAGGGAGCCCCAGGGGAGAAGCAGGTGCATCCGGGGGTGGGGGTTCCCGGCAGGGGAAGCTCAGAGGCTGGGAGTCCATTGACACAGAAATCGCCAGGAAAATGCGAGAATAGAGCTGCAGACTGTATTTAAAGCTGGACCCCTCACAAGTCTCGTTAGTTTGTTCATCTTACGAACATATCTCAGAGGCCTCCTGGGGGGTGGCATCAGGGAACGACATAGTATCGTCCTCAGGCACCTGCTTCGGAAGGCCCGGAGAGCAGGGAAGCAGATTCCTGGGCTCCACTCCAGACCTTCAGAATCAAACTCCTGGGGGTAGGGATACAGGAAGCTGAGCTTTAAACAAGGACCTGGAGATTCTGAAGACCATGGAGCAACCCTGGGTTAGGTGCTGAAACAGACCCACCCATTATAGAAATAGAAAAGACACATTTCTGACATATAAGGCCTTCACAGGTCAGGGGTGTGTGTGCAGTGGGAGCTGACATGGCCACCCACAACTAAGTATGGAAGCCAAGTGGTGGGCTGCTAAACCAGCTCTCCAGGCATGGTCTGGGGAGTTTCCTATTCCTCAAGAATTCTGCGGGTTGCAAACTTGACAAGTCCCACTCATATTTGGAAGGCATCATAATATCTGTGTGTGCACGCTTTCCTGAGACATTCTATGGTTTTTGTTTTCTAAAAACATCTTCCTTTACCTCGGGCCCAATTTCTTCCACTGGGTTTGTGAACCAGAGATCATCTATGTAGTATTTTCATCTATGTCCACTAAGATACTAATGTTTCTAACTTGATAATTTCTTCATAGACTCTGAGTAGATCAACAAATGCATTTAATAGAGATTTCTCCAATGACGACATAAGAATGGCTAACAGACATATGGAAAAATATTCGTCATCATTAGCCATCAGGGAAATTCAAATCAAAAACACATTGAAATACCACCTTATACCAGTTAGAATGGCAAAAATTAAAGGCAAGAAACAACAAGTGTCAGAGAGGACGTGGAGAAAGGGGAACCAACCCTCTTACACTACTGATGGGAATGCAAGTTGGTGCAGCCATTTTGGAAAACAGTGTGGAGATTCCTCAAAAAATTAAAAATAGAGATACCCTATGACCCAGCAACTGCACCACTGAGTATTTACCCCAAAGATACAGATGTAGTGAAAAGAAGGACCATCTGTACCTCAATGTTCATAGCAGCAATGGCTACAATAGCCAAACTGTGGAAAGAACCAAGATGCCCTTCAACAGATGAATGGATAAAGAAGATGTGGTCCATATATACAATGGAGTATTACTCAGCCATCATAAAAGATGAACACCCACCATTTGCATCGACATGCACGGAATTGGAGGGGATTATGCTGAGTGAAAAAAGTCAAGCACAGAAAGTCAATCATCATACGGTTTCACTTACTTGTGGAACGTAAGGAATGACATGGAGGACATTGGGAGAAGGAAAGGAAAGGTGAGTTGGGGGAAATTGGAGGGGGGAGACGAACCAAGAGAGACTGTGGACTCTGAGAAACAAACTGAGAGTTTTGGAAGGGAAGGGTGTTGGGGGTTTGGTGAGCCTGGTGATGGGTATTCAGGAGGGCATGCACTGCATGGAGCACTGGGCTTATACATAAACAATGAATCCTGGAACACTACATCAAAAACTAATGATGTACTGTATGGTGACTAACATACCAAAAAAATGCATTTAGGATATTTTTCTGAAGTTTTTCTATCTGTAAGGTAATAGTTTTTTAAACAACATAAGCAACACTGAAAAATATTCATAATTCTACAACTCTAACAGAACTGTCATTTTGAGTATTTTCATTTCCAATCTTTTTTCATCTGTACTTATTTGAACGCAGTTATGCTTGATGAATATCTACAACATCGTAACACATTTTTGACCAATATACTATCCTGAGCAATTTCCATCTTGTTATATAATTTCTCCTATTATTTTTGTGGCTGCATTACATTTTGTGAAGTCTAGGTGTCATTATTTACTTAATCATTCTCTTATGGTTGAATGTTTAATTTGGATTCCTACCAGTTCTTCAAAAGTATAAATAATAGCATTTTTAAAAATGTGTTTTCTTCCTACCCTTAGACTAGAATCCCAAACATTGGCTTATCTAAGGAAAACAGAATTGAAAGACAGTGGAATATCAGCCCACCCCCTTTTTTTAGCTATTGAAAAACTAACTTTTTCTACATAGCATCTTACAAGTTGTCATTTACCAAACACCTACTGTGTGCCGGCCCACCTAATCCTCTTAACACACTTAAAAGTAATGTTACTCTCTAGTGTACAGAGGGGGGGTCTGGGTCTCAATGTGGAGTAGGGGCCGAAGGCCCACCCCTGTTGTAATTCATGATTGGGGGGGGGAGGGTCCAGGGACGAGGGCACCAAGACATGTGTGGTGGACATCGGCGCTGTTTGCCTGTCGTTTCCAGCTCTCCCCCACTTCCAGGCACCTGGAGGGACCGTCCCTCTGGCCCCTAAGGTTGGATGGAGCCAGTGGGCTGTTGAGTGGCAGTCCTGCATCACTTCCAGGTCAGAACATCTAATTGATGGTGTCAACGAGTGAGGGGATGTTACTCCTTCATCCCAGGTCCCCAACTGAGATGCTTATTCTGGGCAGAATCCCCAGCGGGCATCAGCGCTCCCGCAGCTTGAGCAGGAAATATACTTTTGTTGTCACAAGTCACCAAGACTTTGAAGCTATTTGTTACCTTAGCATAAGCTCACTTATCCTGGCCTAGACAGAAGCACAGCCTGAAAAACTGACTGAGAAGGACTTCATGGGGTAGGGTGGGGGGCGGGAGTGAAGCTAACACTGTGAGCCACCCCCGGGGCATTCGTACCTTTCCAGACATAGGCCTGTCAGCTCGCACAAGGGAGGGCAGCGCTTTGTGCGCCGTATGGGGTGAGGGCGGCGGGGTGAAGAAAGCCTGGGAGCTGGGGGTGCCGGACAGAGGACAGGCTCAGGTTGCTGCGGAGGAGAGCACTGGCTAATTGGCCAAAAGGGGTAGACCTTGCTGTCAGACTCACCTACCAAACAAGTGTGCCCTAGAAAGACACGAGCTATCATTCATAGTGAAACCTCTTCCCGGGGCATCTGTGGTGCTCAGTCAGTTGATCGTCTGGCCCTTGATTTCAGCTCAGGTCATGATCTCAGGGTCTTGGGATTGAGCCCCGCCTCTGCTACCTGCTCAGCAGGGAATGTGCTTGGAATTCTCTCTCCCTCTCCCTCTACCTCTCCCACTCCTAGCTCTCTCTCTCTCGGTTCCTCTGCCTCTCCCCCTGCTCACTCTCTCACAAATAAATAAAATCTTAAAAAAAAAAGTCTTCCCTCCCCAAACTACTACCTTCTGGAAAGATGGGCTCAGGGGAACAGAGACCTGGCATTATCTGTCCAGGGCTCAGATACAAGCTGTTACTCCAAGTCAAATGACCTTGGTTCTTTTCTGTATCTGAGCATCAAATTCTCATCTAGGAAATGGGAATAAAAACATTTTCATAAGATGTTGGGCTAATTAAAAGAGGAAGAATGGACTTACAACACAGTAGGTCTTCAATATACTGTACCTATTGTTTTTATTATGAAGCAAGTTTCCTCCCAGGCTCATCCTCTTCAGAACACAGGAAAATGGGCAGAATCCTCCCACTAGTTTAGCAAAATGAAGTCCCAGAAGGGCAAGGCCTCCTTCAACTGGCTTTATCTTAAAACTAGTCACTCTGAAAACAGACTCTGTCTTTTAGGGCAACTGAGGTCAGGGAAGCCTCTGGCCATCAGGGAACTGTCCAAGGGCAGCATTA